>NC_041215.1:51525553-51570553 GCF_002837175.3 Physeter macrocephalus
CATGGTGTGTTTTGGGTTTTTTCAAAGCGTTTTATTTTCCACAGTGGAATCAGCTGAGGATAGAGTGTGAGCAGTGACTCTGAATTTCCTTTGCTTTTGTCAAACTGTGTCACAACCGTAAAGTTATTTTAACAGAGTTTATTTGCCTAGGCATTTCCTCTCTCTTGTAGTAGTGTAAGAGAAAGGGAAACATTTTAGACTGTAAGTACAGCTGAGTGGACTTGAGTGATTCTTCCAGCTCCTATCATAAGCAGACAGTTCAGTGATAAGTATGGGAGCTTTTTTAAAGCCTTTTAAAAGTATTCATAAATCTCTTATTGGTTCTTTCATTTCAATTTTCCTCAAGCAACTGCAGTGGGAATTAGACAAGTTTGAAAATTCTAATGTCTTTCTTTCTTGGACCAGACCTCATTACTTCTATCATGGTTAACAGTAACTCAAACGGGGAAACTTGCAAATTCTTCAATATATTGTGTATCTGGTATAAAAAATCATTACCCAAAATCCAATAGTTGATGCCATTAATATGTTTGATGGGACTATCCGGTAAACTTCCTTCAAGTAACTCTAATGAATCCTCCTTCCTTGGTCAACCCTGCCCCCCTCCCCCCTTGGTCTTAGACCCTGCTCTTGCATAGCCATTCACACAGTGGCCAGGGCTTAAGCTCCAGTACTGTATGAGAATGCAAACAAGCAGATTTCACAATCAGATGACATTGAGACTTACACTCACTGTGCCAGACTCTCTACTGACTGCTCTCTCATCTTGGGCCAGCCTAGGGATCTGAGAACCTGCTGCAGTTAGAAAGAAGTCACCTGATTGCAAGGTTTCCCTCCTGTTTATTCTCAATAACAGAATAAACTCTGGGTCTCCACCTGCTCTCTCGGTCACCACCAGCCAGGGTTTCCTATCACTGTCCTGGTCAAAGAAGAATCCCCCAAAGGAGTATATTTACCTCTTCAGGAGAAATGCACGTAGAAGAAAATGGACTATCGTTCTCTGCAGGCTTTCTATAACATCTCCATTTCCAGAGTCTCACACGTGCCTTAAACACTCTTCCTCTCCTAAGTTTAGGAGGATAAATTGATTATATAATACTACCTGGCATTTATGCATTAATCTCCTGACAGCAGAGCCTGTTCATAGACATTTTTCACATGATCCTCATAACAACCCTCTGAAGGGAGAGGGAGTAATTATTATTATCATGATTTTAAAGATGAGTAAACTGAGACTCAGAAATTTTAAATGACTTTTGCCCAAATCACCTATTGTCGGAAGCTGGGTCTGGTTCCTGTCTCTTGATTCTCTCTGTGCTCTTTTCATCCCCTCTAGGGTACAAATCTAAGTGAGCACACAAAAGCCAAAGTAGGATTTCTAACTATTCGGCAGAGTATGGTAGTGTAAGTATAACACCCTGTCCATCCGATTCGGTGGATACATCTGTGCCTGGGCAGGAAAGGGGAGAGGAGGAGAGGGGAGAACTAAGGTAAGGTCAAGAACAACTGAACTAAAAGCTGTGGGAAAAGCAAGTTAGATCTAAGGAAGAACACCTGGTGTGCAATATTTTAAACATGTATTCATGGGATAAGTGATGTCCATCACTTTGGGATGGAATAGGTTTAATCTTGCTTGGAGAGTTTAAAATTTTTTTTGCTTTTTCATAATACCTCACCAAAGTTGTATGCTGATCTTCTAGCCTATTCACTCTCATCTCCCAATTTATTTGAACGTGAAATTCAAAGAGATGCCACAAATGAACAGACAGCTGTATACTAAACAAAGGTACCTTTTCGGTTCACTTTTTTTTTCTTTCTCAATTAATGTTTCTTTTAGAATTTGAAGTTAGCTACTCAGTTAAAAATACTATTCTTCCCTTGGTCATGAGAATGTCACTGGAGTACTAATGCTAAGACTAATTTAGAGAACTGATATATAATGTCACAGATTCTGTAACATACATGGGAAACTGAGTCCCTTACTCTCCAGGAACTTGAAACTGGCCGCCTCATTGCCCATTTTCATTGCTTCTTTCATGTTATCTACGTTACACACACACACACACACACACACACACACACACACACGGCCCATCACCACCACGTACCACCACACACACTATTTCACACTTTTCAGGCATTTTTATGTACTAGAGTTGAAGTAATGAACAAAAAGCAAATTTAAAATGTCAACCAAGTTTTGATAACATTTTAAAATTACTTTGTTTTATATTTTTTTTCCATTTTGTTATATGTTTTATTTATCTAAATAATAAAATTAGAACATCTTTCCTTCCTTGTCTTATATTTTTATAACTGAGATACAAACTCTGGATGAATAGAAATTGAATTGAAAATGTTCACCAGTACTTACATTAGCATCAAGGAGAGTCTTGGAAAAAGGTACCTGACTTTCATAAGAATACATTCAGAAGGGTTTTGCCAGCTGATGGGTCTTTACTGTTATTGATTCAGACCACACTAGTCACCTTGGGCATGATATAGATATCCTAGACATTATGAGGCTTGGACTTAAAAAAAAAATCATTTTGTAATTTTGTTCACATTTCTGATAGAAAACACAGCCAATACTTAAATTTTCTAAGAGAAAAAAAAATCCTGCCCCTTCTTCTGAAATTTAAGTAGGCAGCCCTTGAAAGATCACTGGGAAAAATCTGTATTTTCTCAGGTTTAACTAAATAATTTATGCATACTTTCACTTGGGCATGATGAAGCAATTTTAGCCTTTAAAACCCACAACTACTCAGGAGGGAAAAGGTCTGGTTCCTGCAACTTAAATAATTTAAACATCCAGGTGGAAATGCTTTCAGCATTTTCCCTTTTTGAGACAAAGGAAGAAGACTTCAGAATTTTGAGATACTAAGAATAAAGAATTGATAAAAGACCTAACCTCAGATGTATTTAACGTAGAATGGAAATCCTGCAATATTTTTTGAATGATGTGGACCAGAGTGAGTGGTGAGGTGAAATGTCTGCCTACCTGCTGTTTATAATAAATGAACACATAGAAAATAACACATCGGCATAGCCCAAAGTCACACATATATGTACATACATATATAAATACCCACATATACAAATAAAAATATCTATAAAAGCTAACATAACCCCATAGCCCACGCCAATCCAAGGCTAAGCATTTGGCAGCAATTAGAGTTTTACAAGAAGCTGTGTTAAAATACATTATGCTTTAATCCCTGGCTTCCTGGGTTATATAAAATGTGTATATCTTTTGATATCTAACTAAGTAAATTAGGATGAATGAGAACAGAACAAAATGTCACTTCTGTAGGACACAGGACTGCAAAAAAGGATAGATGCAACTTCTAAAATACTAGAGGAGATTTGGAAATGCAGGTGTTGGGTATAATCGGCGCTCTGAGTCCCTGGCGTCTCTGCCTTACGTCAGATTTCAGAACTGCCATGGGGAAGTCGGCCTTCCCACCTGCAGGTCTGCAAGTGATATATTTGTAAAAGAACGTGCAACTTGGAACACAACCCCTGTAGATTCAGAGCACAGATCATAATCAGAAAGTTTTGAGGGTTAAAAAATTTCCTGCTGTCTTATAAACATACCCTCAAATGTATGTGGTACTTAGTGTTGTAATTTCTTGTGGGAGAGAAAAACACCCAACAATTCAGACATATAGCACCGTGGGTTTTTCGTTTGTTTGTTTGTTTGTTTAATCTTTGTCATATCCAGATTTGATGGCTCATGTAAAGATGAAAGTCAGCTAAGGTACAAAATAAGATAACAGATAGAGCTAAAGAGTTGGTTTCCTTTAGAGGTGAGTATGACAAAAATTATACAGGAAGGATAAAAAGAAATCTTGCTGGGTATGTGTTCTTTAAAATGAGTAGAGATTTCATTCCATTTTAGAAGAAAATAGGTCTTCCATGTTCATGAATTTCAACTCTCCAAAACTCTGGCCCTGTGCATTCTGGGTAGCAACACACTGGGTCTCCTAAAGAGAGATCCTGAAGAAACTATGAAGAAAGGTTACCCTCTGAGCCAACAGGAAATGTTAAGCTTGGCTAGGGCTGCATAAAAGAGGGTTGCTGAAACCAAACATCACGTCCAGAACAAGGTCGCTGTGTTATGATGATTTCATTCTGAATGCGATGCTGGATTTGTTTTTGTTGCGGTGGTACGGGTGAGGGCCACCTAAGTGACGTAGATTAGGGCTGTGGAATGGGGAAGAGTGATATTACACCATGGACACATCACTGCTGTTAAGGGATTCAAGAAACATTATTCTTGCTAGATTTAAAGAGCTTGAACATCAACAGCTAAGGTATGGAATGTGAAGGGTGGCCCAAAAAGAGACTGAAGTGGGGTGCGTAGTGGTTTTTCCTTTCATTTTCTTTTCTTTTCTTTTTTTCCCTTTTTTTGGTCATCCATTGACTTTAATTAAGCCCAGCCAGCCTCTTAAGCATGGGAAACTTGGAGAACTTTTTTGTTTAAAGTGACCTTGTTCCCAGGGTTTTCCCTACAACTTCTGTCAGCTCTGTTGCAAGGATGAATATCCACATTCCTGCTCTGAATCTTAGAACAGGGCACCTGGCATAAACAGATAAAATTTAATCTCATCTGAGTATAATACTAAGAGCGCTTTTTTTTTTTAAAGAAAAAGAAACCTTTCTCCATAATCCTGCTAGTTATACTTCTTAACTGTATTATTTTAAGTCAATTAATTCAAATTTTAAAATAATGAAATTACTAGCAGAGACTCTAAACTTCTTTTAGTATATTAAATTGGGCAGATTGCTTCTCTCCTTCTAATTATGAATGTTGCAGTTACAAAAGAAACTGTCATTTTGATAGAGCAAAAGACAATCTGTCTGCCAAAAATGTCCAACCATAATTCTAAAAAAAAGTCATCGGCATCAAGAACATGCTACTTTGTTTGATGTACTGTCTTATTGGAAACCTAATTTGCTTTCAACCTCTGAGACAACACATAACATAAGTTTGTGTGACTAATTTTTCTTGGAAATATGAGTAATTAGAATTAGGGGCCATTTTCATAGCAGGAGTGGACAGGTTTTTAAAAAATTCAAAGTAAGTGCTAGAGTTATTTTCTTTGCTTTTCTTTTTTTTATAGCACTCCTAAAATCAAGTAGAGGGGGGATGCTGAGCTTTGTAGTGGATAATGTGAGACCCCACGTAAACTGTGAGTGATTGCAAAGGACGAAAAGGTTTATTACCTAAGGTGAGCCCTCCCAGAGCTCCAGGAGTATAAAAGCATTAAGCGTATGTTCTAACAAAGTCATAAAAATCAATAAACAGGAACCCCCCACCTGTGCAATGGCCCCAGTGCTAAGTTTTATACATGTAGTAATAGTGCATATCAATTTTCACCACCCTTCCTACGCTAGCTATCACAGGGCCTACCACCACTGGAGGGACGGCAAAAGCCGCACCATTCATCCATCCCACGGAGTTGTCTACATGCCAGGCCCATTGCATCATTGTCAGTTTTATTCTATCTGCAACTGGACAAGGCTGCAGCCCTAGCTTCTATACACCCACTCAGTACCGCAACAATCGCAAACTGTGTGCCTCTGTTTAAAGAGTTTACAAGTCCTCCTGAAAGAGAAACAGAATCGTTGCATATGAATGCCCCGGACCCCGGAGGATCACACAATGGAAAGGGGAAAGACATGTCGCTGCCACCGATATGTGACCTTGTCCAACTGCTGCAGTCTCGGGCTTACCCACCAAGGTTTACAAAATCATCACGCATTCTCAAGAAGCATCCAGATGACCAGGTTTCTACAGCAACTAGTTGTAATCTGCGCGCCCCTTCATAGCCAAAAGACTCTGAAAGCACGGGTCACCATTTTAGTAGATGCACGGTAACATACGCTAAAAATGAGGCCCTAAATATGCAGCATTTTCGCCAGGTTACAGAAATAACTACTAACATCACACTTATTTCATAATTAAAGGAAATCCTCCCACCCCACCTCCCCATTTTTACCAACGAGGCAGAAAATATGACTGAACCTGTAACCTTTGTACCACATCCACTCTTCCCCATCCATTACTCTGTGTGATATGGGGTGGGAGGCACAGGCTTATTAAAATCCTCAGCCACTCCTGGGTAAAGCGGTCCAATAATGCTAGGGGAAATACTTCATTTGGGGCTTTCTGGAAAAAAAGGAAGAATAAAAGGGAAAAAAAGCTTCGTTTTAATTCTAATCCAAAGGTAACTCCTCTGTAGTAACGAGGAACATTTGAGAAGAGAGCCTTCATTCAGACCCAGGACTTGGGTGAATTTTTTCTTTCTTGCAAATGGCTCTATTGGCCATAGTTTTAATAGGCCTGACAAACAAAACGCGGCCCTTGGTGATGACTCCTCTTCTCCCCTCCCCAGCAAAAAACAAAACCAAACCAAAAAAAACAGGCGTTTTGGGCTTCCCTGGGGGCTCAGTGGTTGAGAGTCCGCCTGCCGATGCAGGGGACGCGGGTTCGTGCCCCGGTCCGGGAAGATCCCACATGCCGCGGAGCGGCTGGGCCCGTGAGCCATGGCCGCTGAGCCTGCGCGTCCGGAGCCTGTGCTCCGCAACGGGAGAGGCCACAACAGCGAGAGGCCCGCGTACCGCAAAAAAAAAAAAAAAAACCAGGAGTTTTATCTGTCTGAGGTTGCCTTTGATAGTGCTCACAGCACGGAAGTGCCACTCACGGGTACTTAAAGCTGTGTCATTTAGGAGCATAAAAATAGAATAAAGTTGTGCAGCAAATGAGAAATTATGACATAACTCAAGTTCTGTGGCATGAAACAGGCAAAATGAGCCATCTAACTGTTTTCCAGAACCCCAAAAATAAAGAAAATGGAAAATGCAACTCTAGCGTGATTTCCATGAAGGTGTGTGCTAACTTCAATGCCATCCGCAAGAAGAGTTGTCATGGATATTATGAGAAAATTAAACATTTCTAGCAATGCAAAGAAAGTGAAGTGCTGCAGTTGTGAACATCTGGCATACAATAGATAATTTAAGGGAAAGTGACCCTCATGTATAATTTTTAACTGAAGAACTGTCAGGCCCCATTAGTTCCAACAGGGCCTGCCAGGACCAAGATCGGTTTTTTGGAGTATTGTATTAGCATAGTTTCTGAAAGAGCAGCGTGAAAACATAATATGGGGATTCAGTAAATTTAGTGTTTTTAAAAATTGTACACATTACTTGTTATACTGACATCAATGCTCTCCGCCTCTGTGTTCAGAATGAAAGGCCCAATAGGGTAGCAACTGCCATGGTAAACAATTCGTGAAAAAGCCCTTCTGAGCAGTTGTACTATGTTCAAAAGTAACCCCCAAAAGTTAAATGGGAAAACCAAATGGTGGCTATCGTACTGATTATTCACTGTGGTACTGAATGCTTGTGACTCAAAGGCCTTGAAGAAAATAGGTCAAGGAGCAGAAAAGCCATATTACACCAATTCAACTGAAGTTCTTGTTAGGAAGTATGGAAATTCCCAGACAGTGTGTGAAGGAGGTGACACAATCTTCTTGGGAAACAGAACATGTATGCTTCAAAAGTAATGGCCAAAGTAAATCATAGGGAAAAAAAAGAGGTCACCTCTTCTCCTTCAAGTTGGCCATTCAACTAAGCAAATACATATGAAAGCTTTTTTCTCACCAGGGTTATCTAAATTAAACACATGGTAAAACGACAACAATGTACAAGTGGCATGTGATGGCTGCAAGTAGTGCCATCTTTCTTGAAGGCAAGGATTCATGGCAGAGTAAAGGAAAGAGTGAATAGTCAGGGAACTCATGGAGAAAGGGGTAATGGAGCCAGTAGGTATACAAAATACTTAGCTCAGTTCATGGGGGCTTATGTTTGACATCTGGTGAACGCACCATACTTAATTTTGTCGTGTGAAGTTGTGCAGTTTAAAATCACGTTTGCCTTACCTCTCTCTCCTTAGGGGCATCAGCATGATACTGTGTCATTGGTATTCTTTGGTATAAATGTTTCGAGGAAATTTCAGGCACTTCCGTCCCAAATTAATGGGATTCTTGGCATTCTCTCTCTCTTTTAATGTTGCACTGATGTGGAATTAATCTCTCTATTTAGGTGGTTTGTCTTTGATACAAATATTAAATAATCAAGTCAACATCTTTATATATTTAAATCTACCATTTTGTTATTTAGAGAGGCAACTATTCACTTCCATAATTATAGCCACTTAAAGTCTACTAATTAGATCACGTAACTGGGCTTTACAGGTATTATAGAATATTCTTTACTAGACACTATAGTACAAACAATCATTAGCTCAGCTATAAAAGGGTTTAAATACTAATGTATTTTTTAATTTGCTTTATGACCTAAACAAGCAATCCATGTACATTAATAGGCATAATCGTTTTGTTGGCATCTGTCCATTCATTTGATCCACCTTGACAGCTCCGGCCAGCACATCAGCAAAACTCAGTAACCACAACACACTAGGAGGAACCATTAGTGACATCCTCTCAGATACGTATCCTGAGTTCAATTATTCTGATACTGGGAGATGGAAGTCTCTGTAGCTTGCCATAGTACCCCTTACAGATGTTCCAGACAAGGAGTTTGACAGATAGTTCCACCTCAAACACCACTTTCAAGTGGCCATAAAACAAGCCTTAATGAGGTGATAAATGTGTTTACCTTTGATTAGGTGAGCCACTCGATAAGATAACATGGAGGACCACTTTCCAAGAGTCAATATGTAGAGAAATTGCTGGCCACTACCATTCTATTGGGATTCCGGAGGTGGCCACAGCCGCAACAGGGACACCTCACTCCTCCAACACACCTTTCCGTTGGAGAGTTTGGCTTTGCCAGTGGAAAGAGCAACATGTGTAAGAAATTTTTGCTTCACCTGTGGACTCCAACAGTTCTTAGAAAATCCATTCTTGGATTCTAAGACTCTGTGTTATTACTCAACTCGACCACAGCTCTCCCCGTGGTATAGTACAACTGCGTTCTTGTGTGTCTGTTTCTGTGGGTGGGGGCTGAGAGTTTGTTTCCATCATCTTTGTATCCTCTGAGGTTAGGGCTGTGCCTGGGCCCATGGGTGACAGTAACTGGTATCTTGTGGATGCATGAATTTTGTTGTTGCTGTTGTTTTTTAGAGACACCAGAGCCATGTTTCCTAATTCCAGAGCTCTTGCTCACGTGGTAGGAATCTTACATCCAGTCTCAGGTATATAAATTTTGATATTGTACTGCCTTTCTGCCAGGTAGGGCAGCAAGCATTCACCAAGAGCACGGTCCAGTAACGCACTCTCTCCTCGTTTCAGTTGCCCTTCCTGCACGGTGACTTTGGCATAATCACCGCAAAGGGACTGTGGTCTGATTTCACAGGAGGAGACTGTTATCATTTGGTCCTTGACAACTTCCGCAGACAGGTACTCTTAGCCTACCAAGCAAACATTTAAGTGATAAAATTGGAAGGAAAAATAAGGCCAAAATGGCAGCCTCAGCACACAACTTTCATGCGTTCTAAAATAAAGGAAATACGAATAAAAGGTAACTTACTCAGTATCACTCGTACATATTTATAGTTTAAAATTTACTCAAAGTTTATGTCCTGAGGTTTCACCTACAGGAAGCCAGATGTGCCTTCTGCCTGTGACCTAAGACAAGCCTAGAGCAACAACTAGATAATTTCTCGCTCACCCTCTACACCGTCGATTGCGGCAGCTTTCTGAGGTGAGAGAAACTGACAGCACTAACTCTCCAGGGCAGAACTTTCCAGTCAAGTGGATCAACGGACTGAAAATCTCTTATGAATAGTCATTAGGCCTTCATTACAAACCCCTCAAAACCCAGTTCTCTTTTCGCAACCAAATGCCTTTTGTCATCTTCACAAGGTGCATCATTTAATTACCAATTGATTTCTTTATATATGACAACATGTCAGATAGCAAAATACAGTGTATCTCCCTTAGGGGGAGAAGTCTGTTAACTATCAGTATGCCAGATTACGGAATTATCGGAAAAACAAGCACCCTGCATACTGTTTCTTCAATGTAGCTACTTTTCCTAACATCTGAGTTTCTCTCTTTTTGTTGTAAAAAGCCAATAAAAGGGGAAAAAAAAAAGAAAGCTAATGAGAATCCTGATGGAGTCCTCCTATACCCTGAAACACTTTCAAATGAGTGAGAATACGTTTTAAGCTTTCTCTATGTGAAAAATGAATACTCCACAACATATAGGGAATGTAGAGTGAATTCCAAATACAACTATATACAGAACCGCCACAGCCCATCTTTCTACATAAAAAAAAAAAAATGTCAAACAATTGTTCTCGTTATACCAAGAATTTCCTCAGCTTCTGACTTAGCTAATGCACTGAATCTTCCGCTGCGCAACTGCTGCCTGATAATCAAGTCAGTACTGTATTAATAAGCTGAATAATAAGAGAATTTCAAAAATGTACAGGACTATTATAGGGTAACAATAAAACCTCAAACGGAGTAAACCAGGGCAGTGCTGAAGGTAGGCGTCAGAAAATAATGAAAGCAGTGTTGCAGCAATGCACTCCATTGTGTGGTGGTGTAAATGCCTGCTTCTTTCATACACAGAAGCCACATTACATGAGTCCGAAATGTTCTCAGAGCGTCACTGTGCCTGGTTGTGCTAGAACCTGGCACCGACGGGCACTGAAAGCTGACATTATACTGTAGGATGTGCTGCAGGTGTGCAGGCCTGGGAACGTGCTCTAATTACATATTTTCCTGCCGCGCAACAATTAAGGTCGCCAAAATAATTGCCAGTTTCTTAATCCCTCTCTAACAAGACTGACATAAGGAATGGTTTATTTTCCTCTGGTTGTTTTGAAAGTGTTCTTCAAGATTTTGGTTTTCTATGGAACTGCATAAAACTAATTCTTATGTTCAGATGTGTGATTATACCCATTGTTAAAAAAAAAAAAAAAAAGCCTGTCTTTGAATTGTAGTAAAACTAAAATAATTAAAAAAAAGTGAATTGTATAACTTGGTAGGTGGTTTAAACAATTTTCCTCTTAAAGAAGGTAAATTTTTCTTTTAGGACCCCACGTTTCTACTCTCTGAACTGTTCAAATCACACGGGATGTTAAAATAGCTGACGGCAAGAAAACGCAGACAAAATAGGTGTCTTCACTCATTTAGCGCTGGTTCTTAACCTTTTGGGAGGTGATAGAGCCTTTTAAAAATCTGATTAAATGTATGGACCCACTGACCCCAAAATGCATCAATGTACAAAATGTTGCATGCAATTTCTGCTAGTCTACAGACCCCTTAAAAATCCATTAATGAATCACAGGGAAAGAACCCCAGTCAACTAACAAATACTGCACTTATTTATACACTTCCCTTCATTCACCCATCCTTGCATCCTCTAAGCTATCTGACCACCACATGAAGGATATAGTATCTATCACGGGCATCAGGAACCAAGTTTGTGGGATTTATACTCTTAGCTAAAACCCATTTATTTCATTATCATTAGTTGTCAATTTCCCATTTTAGTTGGGCTAATTGGGCAGAGCTGAATCATGTAGCGAATTTTGAGCCAGCTTACTCACTCTTGCCTCCTTTGCTACAAATCAGAAGATGGCAGTGCGAGCTGATTGAGTACTTAGCAGACAAACTGAAGTTATGTCAAGCGCATTACGATTTCACACAGGCTGAATGGTAGGGGCAGCAGATGTAACTAATGGGGTTAGGGAGAGGAGAAGCTCGAGTGGAGACCGAGTGGAGAGAGAGGGGATGGAAGGGAAACAAAAGTGATTGTATCGTAATAGAGACTTCAAAGGGGAGCAGTTGGGAAGATTTGGGGGGGGTAGATCTGGCAAATGGAAAAAAGAGGCACATCTGCCTATAGAGTGGCTGATACAGGAGAGAGGCAAGGCCTGTGAGGAGAAAAAGCAAAGGAGGAGAATCAAAGGCAAGGAAATGTACAGCTGCACAAGAAAGGAAGCCTGATTCTATTTGTGGAGGCCACACAATGCCTCATGTGGTTGGAACTGTCCCAAATTGTCCTGCTTTGAGTGTCCCGTCCATGAGACATCTTGCTAAGTTGGAGACCAAAAGTAATTGTAATGATTTCATCTGGATGTTTGAAAATAAAACAAATTCATCCTGATGTTTGAAAAATCCTTTCATCACAAGACTGGTGTGTAGTTTAAATATTAACTGCTCCTCCAGCCCCCAACCCCCCCCCCCAACTTTCTTTCTTATGTGTTGGATGTTTCAAAACAGTGTTTGGTCAAAAAGGAGCTCTTTTTAGTGGACAAATAAAATGGGAGTTCTATGGATAAAAGTGAGGAACAGGCATGCTGTTTCTCTTCTTTCATGAGACAAATGAGATACTTTGGTTCTTACTTGTAGGTGGATGCTTGAATCCCAGTAGTAGAGTCTGTGTGTGTGTGTGTGTGTGTGTGTGTGTGTGTGTGTTACGGACAGTACAACAGGGAGTGAGGAGAGAAGGAGAAGGACCAAATCCTTAAAGCAACATCAAGAAGGAGTGCAGGGGCCAGACCTGGGCTGTGCCATTAAAAATTACATCATATAATTGGGGTGCTGTTTCCACCAGCAGTGGACAACTCCTGTCCTTACTCACATGGTGAGTGCCACTCATTCTTTTTTAAGGCCAGCTCAAGAAAGAAAGTGTATCCTCTTTACAGCTGTGCTGACCTGTTTAAGGAGAGGGCAGCTCAGTCCCTCCTTGTGCATAAAGGGCATCAAGGACTTACCTTGATCAACACTCGATTCATTCTATCAGTCACTCAACAAACATGGCTTTCTTGAATATGTATTGAATATTAAATATTTACCGAATATTGAATTTCTGAATAGTTACAGTGTGTCAGGCTCTGACCCTGCCAAGCTGTTCTTTCTCACAGTGATTCCTGAGGCTTAGTGAGGACTCACCTTTGGACCCTCGATGCTAAAGCAGTACCTGGCACCTGGTAAAGTAGCTACTACTTGTTAAGTACAATAATGAATTCACTGAATATAAAATAACTTCCCTGTCGGCAGGTTTATACTAAAATGCTTCAAATAGGTGTAAGCTTTAAAAAAATGGTTTTCTCATATAGAAGTGTACTCATTGTCAAAATAAGTTTTTAAAGTGTGGCAGTTCAGCTCCTGGTCTTAAAATCACAATCGTAGTATAGGTAGCTTTTTCCTGGGCACGACCCATACACCACAACTAACACACAGCCTTGCACAGGGCATGCTAAGTAGATGTTTGTGGATTCATTTCTGATGGATATAAATGCCATCGGTCAGTCCTGAGCATTTCACAAACACTAGCGAGACTCTAGTCTGCTGACCTCGTGTGTGAGTGCCTACAGACTCCCTATCAGACATTATTCAGGCAATTCTACATCTACCCCAATAACAGGCTTTTTTTTCTAACCCAATTTCCTTGACCTGTGTTTTCCTTCTAGCCAGACTTCAGAGACAAAGGCAGAGCAGTAAATCATTTTCTTAGAAAAACACCATCAGGCTATTTCGGTCATTTGGGCTGTTATTTATATGCCATACCTGAAAAGTTATTCTGAGATGGTGTAGCTCACTAAATTCTTTTTTCCTCATTATCATTATCGCTTCAAAATGATCACTAATTTGCTCTTTGGCTTTCTAAGTGGGAAACATCAAAGGAAGGAAAGTTCTCCCTAATTTAACTTTTCTTGGATGGTAACTGATTTACAAACAAATTACTTGTGCCTTGTAAGGAAGAGCCAAACCTGTCTGCTCATTTGTTACATTTTCAGGGGCTACAGTGTGGAAATGAAGCCCTAAGAAGGTCCTGTGTGATCCACAAACAACTTCACGGTATATTACACGTGCATCAGATACAGAGACCAAACCCTCTGAGTAGCAAGCAACCTGCCACGCAGAAGCCTTGCTTGGCAATGCCTTAAACAGCTTATTTAAATTGCAAACTTTCCAGCTGCCGCTTACAGGTGATTTTGAAAGTTCACTGTATAAACTAAACAGCTTCATCTCCAGTCTTTGTTTCTTAAATCATACATACATCTTCTTTGAAAGGTACTATTTCATCTCTCTCTTAAATGCTTATCACCTTTGCTAAGAAATGGCCTTACAGAGTAAAAATGTATCTAAAACATGCATGAAGCTTAAACAAATATTCCAGCTTGAGGGCAAATAACGTTAGAGACATGGCTAGGAATTTCCAGGATGAAGTTTTGCCTTGAATAGAAATCACATGAGAAGCATTTGTGAAGTCATAACTTTACAGTGTAAGATGATCAAAGCCAAGTATTAATACTTTTTTTTATCAGCTCACCTTCTAAACAATATTTCAGTAGATTTCCTTTCACACAGTGATATTTGTAATAAATGTTCTGCCTTTGTTTTAAAGTCAGTCTGTAGAAAGATGACATCAGCTTAGCAAACAATAAAGTGCCTGTAATATTGTCTCCAGAGGGCTGTTACATTTACTTTGTAGCAGTAAAATTCAATTTTCAAAAAACACTACATGAATGATGTTAGGTTATTAACCCTATCACCGCCGTAAAAACATCATCATTGTGTGCAGAATGTAGGTCACTTTCTAGAAGCCCTAAGTTGCTTTTTTTGGTTAAATAATCCATTTAAGCTTCTTTTCTCTTCTATAGCCTAGGTTGTGTCCCTTCCTTTGGGGAAAAAATATTCCAGAATTTAGTCAGCAGGCTGGAACAAGACCCCTACACTTTTTCATTCTGAGGCTCTTTTCCTTTGTTGCCACAATGTTACACCTCTCAGTTGGAAGTAACCCTCTGCATTAACTTTTTACCAAAACCTGTCGTTCTCGAATTTAAAATCAGTATATCTTGCCAGGCTTTCCAACTGGCAGAGTCGTAACTCTCACACGTTTCAGTTCTAGAACAAAAAGAAAACGAGGATGGGTCCCAATGCAAAGCCTGCAACACTTGCATTTCAAGACCTTGAACACGAACACTTTGAAAACGTGGACCTGAAAGTGTCTCCCCTGCCATGTGCGAGTGAAAACTATATATATCTGATGAAAGCAATGAAATCTTTCATGTTTAGAAAGAATCTTTATCGACAGAACATCGGCATGCAAAGAGTTAACCAGTTAAACTTCTACAGACGCCCACAGTAACTTTCCAAAAGCTGACAATAAGTAAAAGAAGTGCTGGTTATCCATTTTTTAAAGGGATGAGATTGGTTTTAGAAGAAAGGGAAAGAGGATCAAACACCTCAATGCAACAAAAGGTTGTGTCAGAAGGCCCTCAATCACAAACCTCCTTCAACAACAGATATTCCAACCTTCCAGAGCAGTTACCCAGGCAGCACGGCTAAAAAGTTCCCTGACATGAAAAGAACAAAAACCAAAGGGACAGAGGTAGTTATTGTCATGCACACTCCTCTCCCTCTCTTTCTCTTTTTCTCTCTCTCTTTTTTTTTTTTTTTTTTTTTTTTGGCTTGGGCTTTTCCCTCCCCCACGAAACTTTTGCATAAGCTGTTAGAGAAAAGTGCTGGTGTGGCTCACAGAAAAGAAATCCCCTATTTGTAAGCTACCTCCTAGGTGGTGAGGTAGACCTCATCGTTTTTCTGTAAAAAACACCTGATGAATGGAGAGATCATCTACATGAATACTTCAAAAGAGTTATCTGAAATTATAAGCATAATTAGAGCCCTGTAAATATGGTCAATTTTCCCTTTAAAGCTCTTGGGTGGTGTTTTTTTTTTTTTTTTTAATTGATGATGTTTTCTTCCCAGACAAATTCTGTCTTCAGTGCACAGTGGATGGAAGTTATTTGCATTTTCTGTGTTGGGTCTTAGAGGTATCTTAACAGCATGTACGAATTTTCCACTAAAATGTAAATTATTAACAAGTCAGAGTTTTCATTTGTTTTATCTCCTGATGTGAGATCTAAATAAGTATGTAGAACACTTAAAATTCTTACCATTTCTCTGCTTTCTGAGAAATAAATCTCATGCATACTGCACAATATATTTTCTTACGCATATCATGCCTCCACATAATGGGAAAAAAAAACTAATTTGAGGGGAAATACTATATGTTTCCTGGAGACTTAGCTGTATAAGCAAAGAGTATTAACCCAAAGGAGCATCTGGTCATATTTTTGTCATCATCGTCATCATCTTCATAATCATCCTCAAAAAGCATCATTTAAGTCTTCATCATGACCTGGATTGATACCAGCCATGTTCAGTTAACTTTGTCCTTGATTTCTGACATAAGCTACCGTTAGAACCAGATCAAAGAAACTCAGTTTAAGGGCACAGTGCAAGGGTCATTGAAAGGGGTGTGATTGGGTAGTTGTCCTTTGAGACACTGTAGTAATAACAACAACTACAACCATTCAAATGGTGCTTACTATGTGCCAGCAGTGTTCTACATAAATTATTTCTTTTTCTCCTTTTCAACAGTCCATTTTACAGATGAGGAAACTGAGGCTCGGAGATGTTAGGTGACTTGCCCAGGGTCATGAGTAGCAAGCGGTAGAGCTAGAAGTTTTGAACCTGGGCATTCTCTCAACAACCATACTTTGCTACAGCAGAATGGAGGAAAGGAAAGGAAGGACTAATTAAAAATGCAAAGTTTCAGGATCTGCCATGTAAGGGTGCATATCAGGAATTTGTCTAGCATAAAAGAGTTCCTGAAGCAATGAGAGAAGGAGTGCATAAACAATAGATGGGCTTACTCTGGAAAAGAAAGTAAAAAGATTGGAGCAATTAGGAGATAGCTGGATGAAGAGGTGAGACATAGAAAGGGAACATTCGAACACAGTCCGGAGAGCAGCTGGCAGTCTCAACGGAACCCAGAGAAAACGATGGACTAGTTAAAGAGACAGACAGAAAAGGGAAAGTTCATCAGTGGTGTTAAATTAAGCTGGGGCTTGATATGCTCATGTGGAGGGAGAGAGGGAAGAAGGCCGCAAATTCCCAGTGGGCCAAGGCCAAAGCTCAGAGTAAGACCACAACTACAAGAATGAAAAGAAAAGGGGTGGATCCAGGAAATGTTGACCCCAAAAAAGTGGCAACGGTTGGTAAAAGACTGGATGTGGGGAGTGAGAAAGACAGTGGTGAGACAAAAATAACTCTGGGGTTCCTGGTTGGGAGGTCCACGATACGGTGGTATTTCCCACTGCAGTGGAAAACTGGGCAGATAGGGAAGATGAGCAGCTTTCTGCCATGATATGTAATTGGCCGATTCCAATGTCAGTAAGTTTTGAGGTCTCTTGTGGGAAGAGTACTCTGAGGTTCTAAAGCATGGCTGGTTTCATCGGTGAATACCTTGACCCTTTTAATAGAGGTCAGGATTTTAGTAGCTGGAATATCAAGGGAAAGGCTGTCAGGTGTGTAGGAATCTGATGGGGGAGGCATGGATGCTGGACTGCTAAGGAGCAGAGTTTGCACATGAGGAATGCCAGACAAATGCTCTAGAAGCAGAGGTGTAGAGTTGGTTACACAGGTGTTGGGAATTGGAGCATCACTTCTAGTGTGGAACAGAGCAAAATGGCCTAAAAATTACTTCAGGCTAAGTCATGGCCAACATCTCAGACCCTGGCTTTCTCTCTCTAGGTATAAGAGCACAAAAATTCATGGTTTAAACTCAGGCAAAGAAAGTTTCATTAAACAAAAAAGTAGGATGTATGTATACAAAATTGCATAGGATCATTCTTTTAATTTCTGGGGTCAAATATTTCTCTAATGAGTCATCCGGTTTTCCCAAGTACTGTTTCTAGGAGAGCAGAGTTTATCCATAAAATATCCACGTCAAAAAAAAAAAAAAATTCTCCCCATGCCTCCTCCTGGGCTCACCAATGTTTACAAACATGCAGCCTTGTGAACAGTCTTGCCTGGGCAGTTGTGAACAGTGACCCTCCTTAACACAGAGCACTGGGAAAGGAGGGTATTATTTCAGCTGGGAGAGGAGCAGAGCTCTGGGATGAGACTGACTGATTCAGACCAGATGGGTGGCCACACGTAGGTGCGACAAAAATAGAAACACATTGCAGACATTCCAGGCACTGTCCTCCTCCCCTGGCCAGGAGGGGGTCGCCTGAGCTGCTCTCTTATCTACCTCCTAATGTGCTCTCCAATCAAAGAATGTTGATACCGCTAACTCTTCTCCTTCACGTTAGCAGCCTGGTCACATGGCATCAGACTGGAAGTTCCATCTAAAAAGTTAAATGACCATTGTCCAGGTTTCCCCATAAATAAAGCCAAAGTAAAGCATTTCACCTAGTACCTAAATGTGCTATTATTTTAATTTCCTCTACCACATGTAAACTAGCATACTGGAAACTTTCTCTGACTCGTACCTCCCAGGAAAGAAGAGCATATTTATAAATGACACCAGTATTGTAATTATTGATCAGAATCTACTTCATAGGGCCTAAAAGACTGCATATAATGACTGAGAATTCTAACCCAGTTTACGGGCACTTTAACCATACGTTTCTTGAGCCCAAGGACTCTCTTAGTAGCAAAAGCTAGGCCCTTGTATTAGATAACCACAACCCACTCATTTTTCTCGAGTCACCATGCGATGTCTAGGGTTTTTCTTGGACTATTTTGGTTCTCGTTTCAATAAACTGGTGAGCTTTGAATTTATAAACAAAGGTAAGGGTTTATTATCTTGACAATATCCGGAAAAAGAAACACAGCATTTTTATTTATTATAAGAATTACTTTCTTACTTGAAAGGAAACTCAACAAGCATGGGAAATTTTCTATCATTCAAAAGTGAAGTGTAGAAATTATGCACAAATTTGAATATTTATTGAAATTAAAGGAAACTCCCAAAGCTTTTTTGTAAAATAATATAAAGCCTAGAGAAATGGTGAGCATTCAATAACACACCCGTGGCATTTAAACAAGTACAGGAGAGGCTTTGTCATAATAAGAGGAAGGTTTTCTCACCCTCTACCTCAAACGTCCTGCCCCGTTTTGTCGCAGCATGAAGTTGGAGTTTATGTCTTCTCACAGAGGACTGAAACTATTACCTACTTGTTATAAACCTCCTCAGATTTCACTGCTGTGGGGTAATCTGTAGGTTCTGATTGACATCCCTGGCTGTCTCTCACACTCCCTATGAAGTTCACATGTAGCTACCACCTGAAAGGCAAGGCAGGACATTGTTTTCACCTTGCCCTCTATTTTCAACTAAAAAAGTCATTCCTCAGGTATAATTTTGAACCAATTGCACAGGAAGGGAGTTATTCTTTTAGTTTAAGAGCTACACATATGGGTCTTTTTTCTTTCCATAAAGTGCTGGCCCATAGCTGTCATGACACCCATCTGGAACTGAGATTCTATGGAAGACCTTTCTCATAAAAGTATTTACTCATTTTTTTACATCATAACAATTCCTAGAAGTAATGTACCAGTGATAGACAGCTCTTGAATGTACTCTGCCAGTAGGCTGCCTCCTTAAAAAAAAAATTATTCCTGAGCAGGTGGAGATTAGCATATGAAAAATGCTTTTAATTTTGTCCACTCTTGGACTTACCTATCTGTCAAACCCATACATGTGACAGCAGTTGGATTCAGCTTATCTCTACTTTACCACCTAATAGCAGGTTTTAAATAGTCCATGGGCTCTTAGTTATTTGTAAGCTGAGTTCATTTGACTCCCTTTCTCAAAACAAACCCAATAAAATACAAAGACACTGAACTGCCAGTTCAGTTTCTGAATATTAAAAATAAACACAACTGTGTCCAGGAATCTGTGAAAATGACTTCCTTTTGACATCAGGAAATAAAATAGCCAAGGCAAACCACATATTGACAGCTACTTCACGAGACCTTGTGGTTCTTTCTATGTGGAACTTAGTTTACATAGTGTTCCTCTGTAGTAATATTTTACATCGACAATTTTTTCTACTGCTCATCGTTTTCCTCGCGAAATCGAACTTGCCTAATTTTGCAGTTCTCAATTGCACCATTTGATTTGTGCAAACCACAGCTTCACAGAATTAAGTGAAATGAGATGCCCCAGTGTTGGTGTGGCTGTGGATCTATTATGGCTTCATGCTTCAGTAAATGGCAGGATTTCCACAGGGCAGTACGTATAGTAAAGTGGGTCTCAAGGGGTTAACGTGGGCTGAATCTCAAAATAGACACGCTGCTCAGCACACCTACTCACTTATAAAGAGTGAGCAATAAATATGTGCATGCAAATTCTATTTCTATTAAAAGTTACGGTGGAAAAGTAGAATGCTCTTTCTCACCATTCAAACTAGCAGAAGATCAAGGGCATGGACCACCTTGCTCTCTTCAAAGGGACCAAGCACCTGAAACAACTTTGCCCTACCACCTACAGGCCTGAGACGGGAACAGGAAGAAAGTTCTTATATGAAAATAAACTAGCTCAGTCTTCTCTCAATTAGCTTACTTCTCGATATTTTACTAGTTTTACTGTTTTACTGGGTATTCAGCTGTCACACCTCAGACGATGCTCCTGAAATGATCCCATGTATTGAAAATAAAAATTCTTCACCGTGTTATTAATCCGATGTCTTAAGGAACGGGCAGACATCGGTGGGTTCAGCATTTCGTGTGTTGTCTCCTCATTTCACACTGCCTTGACATCATCAAAATTCTCCTGATTTGGATAGTAAGAGGGGAGTGGACCACAGCCAAATGCAACTTTCAGACTTAATCTACTTCAGTCATTTAAAAACGTTCACAGGACAATGAAACAAAACATACATTATCTACTCTGTCAGGTAAATACTGGTCTCAATAACAAGCTGTCTGGGAGATGCATGAAACCTGTTCCCTCTCTTATCAACGTTTTCCTGGCCATCAGAACTAAGGCCCCCTACTCTATTTTAAATTTAACTCTATGAAAATGGGCAGTACCCAAGAAAATGCTAGCACAATTTCAGATAAAATATACTGTTGTGAAGCTGAAAAGTGCATGCAAAGCAAGCTGCATTATTAGAATGTTTAAATATTAATTATACCGCTGTGTAGTAAAGATGATCAAGTATGAGTGTCAACTAATTTTCTAAAAGCTGCAACATTTACTTTCATCTAAACTTCCTTTGTTAAACTAAAACTAAAAGCCCAGCAAGTTTAGTCTACTTGAGCGTGTTTATTTTTATTGGTTTCTGCATAATTTTTTTCTACCGTAAACCAACTTTAACCCCTTTTCTGTAATCTCTGCCAGTATAACTCCAATAGCACATCATAAAATTCCTATAATTCTTCAAAGCCACGGAGTTGGAAAGGAAAGGCTTGGGCATTTTGTAACAAACGCCAGCTACAATCTTCAGCCAATTATGTTTAACTCTTGCAAACCTACTTTTTTGGTGCATGTGGAGAAACTTAGAGGTTTATGCTGTGTGGCCGCTTTCATTTCCATCGTAAGCATTCTTCAGTTGCTTTTGAGTTGGAAGCCACTTCCATTTGGTGAAGAATATAGTGGTGGAGGTAGACAGAACCTAGCTCTCATAGCTGTGGAGTTCAGGCTGACAGATGGGGAGACGGATGTACACAGCCACGTACAATCAGAAAGACTTCTTACCTATGCAGAAGCCTTTCCTGATAGAGATGAGGTGGACTGGAAAGTGGACATTAAAATGAACTCTAGTGATGGAGGAGTTAGGCAGGATCACTGCCACTTTCCCCCTTGCTGCTTTTCCTAGCACCTACTGCTCTCGTAGATTGTAAAGCAGCTACTAGAATCAGGCAGGAGGATCACTTAAGATTCTTAAGAAGAGACAAAGGAAGAGCATGTGTGTAGAGAGAGACGCTTGGGTTTCATCCCGTCACCCATGGATGCCCAGCCAGGGTTTCCCACCTGAGACAGATTGCGGCTCATGTTCGACTCACTCATGCACAAGCAGCAATACACAAGTTCAGTGTAAGCCACTTTAAAAGCTCATCGGGTGCACGCTTTACTTGTACAAAATACCTTATTCATGACGGAGCAGTGAGGGCCTAGGTAATTACTTGAATCAAGGTGGCCTCAGAAGTGTTTAAATCTGCAAGGACACTTAGAGCATGAATAATGCAAAATAATTTGCATCTAAATTTTTTAAGTGTTCTTTATTCAAAAACTAAAATGCAGTTTCCGATTAAAGTTTGATGAGTGAAAGCTGAGCATTTCGTACCCACTGTGAAACGTCTCCTGTATGTGGAAATTATTTCAGACAGTGGTGAAGGGACAAAAGAGTTTTATTTTTGTTGTTGTTTTTTAAAATTTAAGTTGTGACTAAGTCATCCTTCTTTTAAGCCTACCTTTCTTTAGGTTTTGTAGTGGCTACCAAGGTAATTCCTGAGTTTGTTTACCAGATACAAATACAAATTTCAATCCAACCCCATAGGAAACACAATGAAAACACTTACTTTCTTAGACCCAGTAATTTGCCAAACAAAGTAACATTTGCATTCCAAGCTAAAGCAATGCAACTCTCTTTCTTTTCCTCTCACCTAAAAGTTTTTACTCAAATTCTTCTTCTTTTGGAATCACTAGACACTCTGTTCTCGCAAAAGCTTAGAATACCCTATTTCGTTTCCTTGCTATTATATCTATACTACTGTGTGAATGTACATTATTTAATACGTCACTGGCAAATTTTCAGTGAAAAGCTAAGCAGTGTCGGTATGTTAACTCATACTTTTTTAAGGAAACAAGATTGAACAGTTGAAAATCAGTTAAGAACCCAAAGGCAACTTTGTCACAATAACATATCAAAATGTTTAGTACTACCCTAAAATAGCTTTTCTTCACCTAGTTTCCTAAAATTGAACATTTTGAAGATTATTTCAAAGGAGTACTATAGTAAGATTGAATTACCACCTTTCCAATTTATAAATATTTTTGTCAGGGGGTTAAAAAAGGAAGTAAATCATAATTTAAAAATAAATTTTCCTTTTATTTTGTTAAATTTCTACTATCTATTATCATTTGGGCTGCATAACCTGTCCTGGAACGTCACCACATTTGCGTTTCACTTAAGTTTGTGAACATTTGAGACACCCACAATTCAAGAAATTGCCATTGTTTCCTGGATTCTTCTGCCATGTGAGAGGGAGCTCTCCTAGCCCTTCGTTTCTACCTGAGGTCGAAGTAAAGTTCAGTTAGAAAATAGGTCTTTCTCGTCTGGTTCATGGGCCTCCTCTGCGACTGTGTGGAGGTGGACAGTTGGAATCAGGCAGAAAAGGCGGTGCATGTCTGACCAGGGTAGCAGCAGACCCAACCTTCTAAGTGAATTTTCAAGGTAGTTCACTCTGTGATCCACAGCAAAGGGAAATTTCCTGCTGTAGCCCTTAAAAAGTATAAAGACTCAGAATTTATTGCATGCTCCAAAGCAGGCTTCTACATTATTGGAATTTTAGATGAGTATGTTTGCCCCGCTCTTGGTGAGTGGGTACGCTTTTTTCTCTTTTTTTTTGGATTTTGAACAATGAAAACATTTTTAAACTCATTGAACAAAGATTTCCCCAGCAACAGACCCCCGGCTCAGCAGGTCACCTATCTTTGCGACAGTTTTTCTTTTCCCACGCTAACCCCAGGGCTCATTTGCATAAGGTCTCTGTTGTGACAATTAGTTTCAGGTGAGCTGATTTCTATGCAACTAGCCCAAGACGATGCACAAGCCCTGGGCCTCCCTGATCCTGGTCCTAATTGCGACTGACTGGCACCAGACACAATCATCCTCTTGATTCAGCAAATTGTCCTGCTAGTAGCTTGTTGTGACCCCGCAAGCACAAATCATATCATGTCAGTCCAGCCTAGTAAACAACGACTAAAATACACTCTCAATGAGCATAATAATGTCTTTTCCATATTTTAGGTATAGTTGACTAAATGAATGCAAATGAAAGCAACAGTCTTTTAATTTTTGTCTGTGTGTGTGTGTGTGTGTGTGTGTGTGTGTGTGTGTGCGGGTTTTTTTTTTTTTTGGTTGGGAGTGATATTCTGGCTCCCCAGGAAAACTTTTTAGAAAAATGAGACTGCCCCTGTATTTAAATTCCATGGCTCTATATAGCCCTGTCACCTGGGAGAAAGTCCCCAGGTAAAATAACTGGCTGCTTTCAAATTTCCTTTAGCTTTGTTGTTGTGGAAATAAGTAATATGCTCTTTCATCATCTCTGAAGCTACAGGGTACATCAATATGCACATTAGCAGGGTTCCCAGTAGTCCCTACTAGACAGAAAAGCATTTGGAGCCAATGAAATTTCACATCTCTGCATAGCAACCCAAGTTAAGGAAGAACTTTTCTTAATTCTAGGAAGCAAGGGAGAAAAAAAAAAAGATAAATGACTTGGCATTAACAGAATGTTTAAGGACAATAATTATTCTTGAAACATTGCCTCTCTCCCAACTCTGTCTGAAATTCTGAACTTAACTGTACTGTGCTACATGTCTCATAAATTCTTTCTGCCCTGATAGTCAGGAATTCTGTCTGCCATCCTGTCATCTTACTTAGCTACTTACCTGTCATGTCTATATGCTAAAGTTAAAAAGTAAATGAATAATTTATAAAAACAAGTCCAATAAATGTTCCGAAAGCCACTTGGCTGTTTTTTCTACTACTGAAAACTAGGTATTGCCACTACTATGGCAATACTTTTCTTTTCTCCAGGTGGTTGTATATAAGCATTTGCTTCCTTGAAATGAACGATATGTCCATTCATATCCTTTGATATAAACGATATGTCCATTCATATCCTATCTAGAACTAAAAAAGTTTTTCACACAGATAGTGACTTCTGAGAATTTGTATCTTATTTCAAACTGGTTTCTGACACATATAAAATTACTTGTTAGTGTTGCAACACATTGGTTTTGTTTTTCGTTTCAGGTACGTTTGTTTGAGGTGAGGATCAGAAGGGGGTCAGGGGTGATGGAGAGAAACTGAAGAAAAAAGAGAAAGGAAGGGGGAAGAAGGAAAGGAAGGAGGGAAAAGAGATTAGATTAAATTTTGTATTGAAGGGAATTGCTTTAGGTCCTTTTGAAAAGATTTTTGCATTTATGGTGGAGGGACCGTCTACCCACCCTCAGATAAACTAATCCTCTACGTGGGCCTTACCTCTTGTATCTGCACGGTCCCCCGCTCCCCGGCTACACAGCCCACTCTTGAGGGGCACACACTGCACGTGGCCTGAGCACATGGTCCAGGGTGTGACTGGAAGAACACAGTATTAATTTTCTGCTATTTCTTACGTCTGTAATGATTTTTAACCCCATTTTTATAGAGATATGGAAACTGTATTGCCAAAGGCTTTACATTAATTCAATTAAAGGAGACTAGCAATAGCTGGGGGAGAGGAGGTTCCAAATTCTAAAGCCCCATGGGGTATGCATTTAGACCATCCTGAGCAAGAAAGTATTTGAATCCAGATAAATAAGTATATAGCATCAAGGTAAAGGATTGTTGAGGGATCTACATAATTTGATAATAAAATACAATCTACATAAAGACCTTTGATATGAAAAATCTGTACATCAAAGTAAAAACTCAGGACATATTTAGTGTAAGCAATGTAAATGAATATCTAGCGTATGTTTTTCCATGTTTGGACATAACTCCCATTTTATATGAATTATGAATTTATTGAAAGAACAGTTTCAAAAATGATCATGACCTCTAGCCCCACTCTCACACTCCCCTCCTGTGCTTGTAACCTTCAGATAGAGAGAGAATCATCAGGGTTACCTCACCTTTTGGGAAACGTTAAAAAGTAAAAAATTGCTCATTCTTGTAAAGTTCTTTTCCATGTGAATTGAGATAATAGTGTAATCTTGTCATATGAATATGTGAAATAAGGTAATGGAAAAGAGAATGGAATGGAAAAGAGAAACCAATCCACATACGCCTAAGTGAATAATTTAAACACAAGGGCTCATTCCTACTTTCAATGCTTTTAACTTCATAATTTGCAGTCACTGTTTTCTCTTTCCCCCGTTTCCCACTTTCTCCTTGTTCACTTCTTTTTCTTCGAGCTGAACCTCTTCCTCTGCCACCTTGGGGGCTCGGTCCCCTCCCAGCACAGCTTGAGACTTCTTTTTCTTTGCAGCTTCCTTCACAAATGGCTTCCTTTTCTGCAGCCCGGCAGTCTTCTCTGGTCCCTGGCATGCCTTTCCTGACTCATTTCACTTTCCACCTCCGCCTACCATGGCGTCTCACCTCATTCTACTTTCCACACATGCCATCTTGCCCTTTTATATCATTTCTCTTCCTACCTCTCGAAATCTAAAGATTTCTCTAATTTCTATTCTTTCCTCTTAACCGTGTTAATTGCCTTTCTTGTAATCCAAATTTGTTGAACTTCACAGAGTTTTCTGATTAGAATTTATTTTCCTTTCAGCTTGTGAATTCCTAAAAACATCCCTCTCTATGTTTCCATATTTATCACCTTCCCCTCTCCTCCAGTCTGCTCAGATTTCTGGCCTAGAGGTTTTTCTTCCACACTTCCTAATTGTTGCTTCCTCTTTAGTATTTCCCATTGCTCTCCTACCTCTGTCCTAAAGGGATTCACTTCTCAAATTACTAGGCAGTCTTCTTTTATTTATGCTATATTTCTTCTCATCTCTCTATAATCTCTTTTTTCAATTGTTCTGTCTTCTACTTCTTTACGGTTAAACTCTCCTTAGCACCTTATTTTTCCATGAACTTCTACCTGCCTAGTTCGTGATTTTTTTTTGCCCCTTCCCCATCTCTCTGTATTATTATTTCATTGTAAAACTTTAATCTTAAATTATTTCCTACACTATCCATACATTGTGTTTTTATATATGTGTTAGCTTTCCTTAATACAAATCCAGCACTCACTTAAGAATACTGGACTTCCCTGGTGGTTAAGAATCCGCCTGCCAATGCAGGGGACACGGGTTCGATCCCTGGTCCGGGAAGATCCCACATGCCGTGGAGCAGCTGGGCCCGTGTGCCACAACTACTGAGCCCACCAGCCACAACTACTAAAGCCCGCATGTCCTAGAGCCCGCGTGCCACAACAAGAGAAGCCATCGCAATGAGAAGCCCGCGCACCACAACGAAGTGTAGCCCCCGCTAGCCACATCTAGAGAAAGCCCGCATGCAGCAACGAAGACCCAACTCAGCCAAATATAAATAAATAAATAAATAAATAAATAAGAAGGAACACCATTATTTAAAAAAAAAATAATACCTACCAAAAAGATTCTTCATTTAACTTGGACAGTATTGAGAGAATTCTACTTATTTATGAGAGAAAAAAAAAATCATTGTTCAGGTAAGTATCTACCTCGTAGAATTACTGTGAAGATCAAATGAGATACTTCTGTCAAGGCATTTGTACAATGTTAAACACTCGAAAATCATTAGTTTTAAGTGTTATCCTTTGTGTTCAAACTGGATATATCTGGAAATAGGGTTTATAAAAGTATGACGCTCTAAACTGATGTAATTTCGTTACTTTAGAAGAAGACTGAATGTAGGCCAACGTAATTTGCTTGCAGTAACATGAACAGAAAAAGTTCATAAATCTAATATTCGAGTAGAAGATTGGAGATGCTAGTTTAGTGGTAGATGTGAAAAAATGCTATGTTAACTGAAGGAAGGTCTATATTATTTGCTTTGGGTTAATTTATAAAATACTCATATAGTTTTCTGGGTAGACAGTAGTCAGAAGCCAAACCCTTCCTGTGTCTACCTTAAAGGCCACCTTTTCTGAGTTCCACCTTCCTCCCATCATCAGATTTCAAAGTAAGTGTTTGTCCCCAATGGGGCTGATTTGTTTGACCATTTCCAACCTTTATGTGATACTTATTGTATAGACAAATACCTTAGCATTCTGCTGTGGGTACAGAAACCACTAAGGATTCAGTATTTTTTGTATAGTGAAGCGAATCTGATGTGGAATAATAGAAGTCAAGGTGGTACGGAGTTTCACAGAGGATCAGGGTCACACACCAAATATCTACACAGACCAAGCAGGTGAGGGAGGGGAGCTGGTTCTTCCAAAGGGGATCCAGAGTAATTCCCTCATGGTCTTTCCATGCATCTGTGTGAGCCAGAGATGTCACATCTCTTCAGTTCTCCAGAGGTGCTGGAAATCTGACTCTTTGAGTGACGTTGCCCAATTTTAAAATATTGGCAACCAATTCAAATGTGTTTAAAATACTTTGTGAGCCAAACCAAACACATCTGTCAGCCACCAGTTTGCAACCTGCATCCAATCCCTACATTTTACAACCAGGGATATGAGGCCCAGAGAGGTTAAGGGACGTGCCATGGCCAGGCTGTGACCGGATGGCAGGGCTGGGGGGCCAGAAACCCGAGTTTCCTGAACCAGGTCCAGGACTCTTCTCATTATACCGGGTTGTGATCCCAGAACTCCAAAGAGCAAGCAGCTTGCTGGAATGGAAACCAATGGAAGACAGGTGGCCTCATCAGGAATGGCTCCTTCTTTACTTTTCCCACCCCAAACTCTTCCTGATTGCCATTGCTGCTGCTTGTGAAGGTAAATGTGCTGAAGGTAGATGTTGACAAAGGGGCCAGGAGGATAGACTTATTTTTTTTTTTTTCAACATCTTTATTGGAGTATAATTGCTCTCCAATGGTGCGTTAGCTTCTAGGATAAACTTTTCAATTCCTTCCTGGCAATTCTCCTGCCATCTCCTCCACAGACTCTCTACCACCGTCTCTTTCTTCTCACCACCCCCTCGACTGGGCGAGGACGGCTTACTTCGCAATGGGACTGCAGTGGGAACCCACTTCCTGACAAGCTCATGTCAATACCAGGTGAAACATCTTCTGAGCTCTCTGTACAGGAATTATGAAAATACCTCACCTGAAAAGCAACTCTCCAATCTTTCTAAAAACACGTAGAAGCAGTAAAACCAAAGAGTCTTGAGTTCAGAACATATGGCTCCATCGTCCAATAACTCACCGTGTAAGCACACTGAATTTTCTGATTCTAGCCCATTTCACTCTTGGCATATACAACCACTGTAACCTGACACTTCAGAGGAGAGAATCATTTAGCCTAAAAATAAGACATCATCTCAGATTGGATCTTGGGAGAAAACTATCAACAAAAACAACAACAAAATTTACATTCAAAACAGCATCCTGTCCCTGATTTGGAGTCAGAAGTCTAGGGTTCAAATCCTGTTCTGCCAGCTCTGTTTCCATTTCTACCCAATGAAGAAAGCCTACGGGTGAGGATAGTTGAATTCTCTGGTTTCTTCCAAGTTCGAAAAATATATGAACGCTCTCTAGGGAAAATATTTTGGAAAATTAAACACAAATGTCAGATTATACAATGATTTTAAAACAGAAAGGTATGTATATACATATACGCTAATTAGTATTATCATTTAATTCCAAATATTGGAACACTGGGTTTGGCAATTTCGAAACCAAAATATCTGGTAGGATCTTTTTTAAAAAAAAAATTGATAGATTTGGACCATATGACTATGTATCCTCACTTACCTATGCCAGCGTTTGGATAAATAGAAAAAAATTAAATACATAGAGAACTAATCAATTGGGGTATTCCTTTATGATGTAAATTGTTTCAAGAAACCATAAAATCAGTTATCTAGCATTGCCTTCTCTCTTATTTTCCTTTTCCTCTCAGCTTAAGAAAGTAAAAATGAAATCAATAATTTAAGCTGTCGCCCTCCCAAAGAGGAGAAAAATATTTTTGAGTCAGTGTTATTTTCCAAAACCTCTGAGTTTTTTAGGCTTTAATTTGCCCCTCACTGACATCTATCTTTACCTTATGATGTAAGGGGTACTTCAGATGAACCTAGAGTCTCACTGAGGTACCCCATCTGAGTTTACAAAACTTTTACAGTTGGCTCAATTGGCTCAAAAGGACACGAAAAAAACCCAGCAAACAATTAAAAGACCTATTCTTGAAAGGATTCCTTTCTTGTATTCATACCTCTCCTCTGACTAAACCTTTCATATTGATCACAAAATTGTAATTTTTTTACCTCTTTTTGGTCTACAGGAAAAATAGGTATTTCAATAAGCATGGAGAAAGAACACATCAAATAAGATATTAAAAGATTTTTTTGAAAGAAAGACTATTTTTCTCAATTACATTTTTATAAGAGAATGGCCATTCGAGTGGAACTTAGCAATTCACTTTACCCACTCATTTCCACGTGTATTCTTTTTAAAACTAAATCTACCTTGATCATGGTTTTGATTACGAATCCCGAAAACAATTATGGAAATGATCTTTAATATAATAATATATTTTACTGAATGTCTCAGCTTTTTCATTCCAAACAACTGAAACAGAGACAATTCCTTACATGTTGAAATGTGTAATTATCATGTATCCAAAAGGGAGGGTGTAATTTTCACATCTGATTACAAGGGAAGGGTGTAAGTGAAGCTGCCTGGGTAAACTTAACACTTGTTTACAAAGAGCACTACCTTTGATATTAAAAACTCAAAACACTGAGAAAAATCAGGAGTAACATGCACAAAACTAAACAAAAACCTAAGTATTTTTCTTGGCCCTGCTACACAAATAAAGTCATTTTTTCTGACCCTGTACTGGTCGACTTATTTCTGATGATTTTTGAGACTCTAGTATCATTTTGCAGGCTTCTTGGTGACTGTACTGTTAAGGGTTAGGAAGCTCAAGCACTATATTTAATTCAAAAGGAAACTTCAAATTCATATTATTCTTTTAAAACTACATGGTCAAGCCTACTAAAACATATTTAGTTATCTATTTAGCTTTTAAACTAGAGAATGATTTCCATCTCCACAGATCATACTTTCCTAAACACAATCATTGCTTGCAAGATATGTATTTTTGATGTTTTTATCTCCTTTTTTTTTTAACTTCTGATTTACCTTTGATAAGATCAACTTCTGCTCATGTGAACACATGCTTTGGACATGTAGGAAGAGATAATATCAAAGAAAGCCAGAGCTGTGATGGTAGCTATCACTTAGCAAGAAGATTAAAGATAGATGCAAGATCACACAACAGGTAGGAAAAAACTGTCCTAATAGCCAACACATATTAAGAACAATTTTGAATGACATGTAATTATGATTGCTAAGTAATTGTGCTTGTTTTTGAAAAGCTTAAAAAGATTGACATTGAATATTAAGGATACTTAATATTCCTATTGCATTTCATAAAACAGGCAAGAAAGGGAAATATAGAGAAGGAAAAAAAGAAAGGTTAAGAAACTGATTTAGGAATAGAAGATAAAAAACATTTTCACGCTAAAAGAAGCCTACTAAAAGCATATTTAGTTCTCTATTTCGCTTTATGATTACATAGAAAGCAATGAATTTGTTAGAAAGCTATTAAGTTATATAGGTTTTGCAAATGCAGTGCTAATGGGAAGGCTGATTTTTGGTATATTTTAGAAATTAGAGGGTTTTTTTGATAATTTGCCAAACCAAATCTGACAAGCAAGAAGTTTGAAAAAGGATACAAGCTACCAAATGATTAAGATTTCTGAATAATTACAACTAAATAAAAAGTTACTCTGTGAAAAAGATTCAGGCTTCTCATTCCTAAACTGACACTGCCTAAAGCATTTCAGCAATAGTCGGAGCTTAACTTTTATATGATCTTAGCTTTTTTCGTCTTTACAGAGGATTTCACTGTGAGTCTTACATTCTGCTTTCCATTAAATCAAAAAGCAAAACACCTGACATGCATCTCCTTTCTCCCCTACTTCAGTGGGCGTGCCTGAGCCCTTGCTTGACCATAGGGCTGCGTGAAAGGGGCGGAGGTTGTAGCTTCCAGGTAGCTTAGAGGCCTATCCACCACAACACATCCATGTCCGCAGCACCAATCAATGCTTGGCGCACAGCACATTTTTCACTGTGTTGTTAGAGTACATTTGCTTATATTTTGCACAATTTTAATTTAACCATATTGATCAAACCGAACACTCAATAAGACCCTAGGCACCGGAGGCTTATTAAAAAGAGTCAACATGAAGCAAGTAAGCAAGGAAGTAATGGAAACTGTTTGGAGATTTAAATACAGTGGAACCCACTTAAATAAATACCTGTTAATGAAGTAAATCTATTAAATGAATTTATTTTCTCTGAACCAAATCAAAACACATAGAGTAATACTCAAGGGAACCTTTAAATGAATACTGCTTAAATGAATAAGCATCTTAAATGGACGTGCCTCTCTGGAAAGGCAAATAGGATTTTCATGTTCTCTAAGGTTCATTAAAGCAAGAAGATCCATGTTGACTTTTTTGGGGACATATTGTCATTTTTTGGAATTAAGCACAAAAAATTCCTTAAGTAACATTATTTAAATAATATAAATATTATTTTTCTCAAGGCTAATTGCTCGTGTGTGTGTGTGTGTGTGTGTGTGTGTGTCTGCCTGTCTCTGTCTGTGGTGTGCATTGGGCTCATATGGGACAGACCCCTGAAACAATTGACTGTGTTCATTTCTCCAGCAGCTTATCTATGGCAAGTAAAGACAGAAAAATATGTTGAATTTCTATCCGCCTCCCACAATCCTATGTCACAGAGAAATGGACCAGCTACTTTTAACAGATAATTTATTTGCCTCTTTGGAAAGTTCTATTATCTCTCCAGCATGGTTGAAACGCATGATTAAAAGAATCAACCCCTTTACCCTAATGGTGATTTGTAATAAGAGGCTCATTGGCACATTCAGGGTGCTCAAAATAATGTTTTAAAAGGCATAAAGGCATTCTTTTGTGGTAAAAAACAAGTAACATGTCATCTACCCTATTAACAAATTTTTTGTTGTACAGTACAGGATTGTTCACTCTGTGTGTATTGTTGTACTTACACAAATGCTTTCTAACATAAAATTCATGTAGGACCACATCTTCAACTGATCAGGTCTCTCTTTTCTCAGAGGGTTTGACCTACAGTGGTATGTTATTATAATAAAAGAAAAAACGCAGCACACAATGAAGTCTTAAAGTAATAATACCTTTAAAAAATACAGTGGGCACACAATCCGCAGCGATGTTTTTCAGGCCCCCTTTATCTAGTATTGCCTTTAGAGGGCCTTGTTTATTCATTTCTTCCCCCTGGCCTAATAAAAGATATTAGCTCCTTTCCCTAAGCAAAAACACTCCTATCATGAATCAGGCAACTAGTGGGAGACTGCTGGCCAGGTTTCACCCCACTAAAATTCTAATCTATACTTTGTCTTTTAGAATTAAGGAGAAAACGCGTATCAGCAGAATCTCCTCTCTACTTTATTTCATTTATAAATTACGAGAATGATGCTATTATATATTATTAATTTCTGCTGTTCTCCAACTCTGCTGCAGCAGTGAGCTGCGGATGTTGGAGCGGTGTAATTATGTTCTAGTAGGGTAGCCATCCGTTTCCTTTCAAAAATTTACAGGATTCTTAATCACGCTGCTCATTTGGGTGCGCGGCAGCGAGGATGGCGAAACACAAACAGGGCACGTTCGTTTACATAGGAACACCTGCTTAGCATGATAGCAGATGTCAGTCAGTAAGCAGAACACAAAAGGAAAAAATATCAACAAGAGCAAACTTGCACCATTTTGACTTGGTGTGGGGAAATCTTTTCAGGAGTGATGGTAGCAGTGGGCATTCCTTCTAAAACACAAACAGAGTCTCTGAAATTCCCAAGTCTTGTCTGTGGTTAACATGTGGTCAGAGAGAAAGGGCATTTGCTCTCTTGTTGCGTTCCGGTACTGACTCTGACTCTCTTTATTATTTGGGGGAATTACTAAAACTACCCTGCCTCAGTTTCCTGATCAGTAAGCATACAAGGGGTTGGATATTCTATATAAAAACCTAGTTCCTTGAAGGTGTTTGTCATTAGAAGCAATATAATGGTGACAGCATGGCTCTCACCAGACCCAGTTCAAATCTCACTGTCACTCAGCAGTTGTGTGACATCAGTCAAGTTATTTAACCTTGCTACGGTTTCCTGATTTGTAACGTCTGCTGAGAAAACTAAGTGAGATAATGTATACAAAATGCCTGCCACATAGTGAGGATATACTAAATGGTGGCTATATTATTATTATTACTCTCATCTTCATTATCATTATCTTATTTTGATCCTTGCAGAACCTTTCCTACCCAACATGTTATTTATTAAAAGTCTGGAATGACAGCCAACTGAAATCTCTTGCAGAGATCATCATAAACTATATTTTTGATGTGTATAGTTCTGTAAGCTTATTATAATGATACCTACTACCGTTATTTTATAGTTAGATAGCCTGTCATCATTTCCACAACATTTTCTGGGATTTATTTCTCAACCATAAGAAAGGTTTTCTGGGCTGCACCCTGCCTGAAAAGAGCCTCCGTGAAAGCGAAGTGCTTTCTAGAACGTCGACACAGTAAAATGAAGCTACAGAAAGGAAAAAGTTAGATGCTCATCACCTTCACGTGCTCAGCCCACCCTGACAACTTTTGTACAAGTCTTCGAAGGACTTTTCAGATGACTCTGGTATTTTCCCTTCTCGCCTTTTCCCCAAAATGGTTAAAATTCAAGACGGAAAATAGCGATCACACACGGGCAATGACTAATTTTCCTAAGGAATTTTAGTATTCGGAATGTGTCTGCTTGTGCAGGCCCGTGCGTTAAAGGCTCCCTGAGTATGCATTGACTTGATACCCAATAATGGCTGCTGAGGAGCCGTTATGTAATGCCGTGTCAATGATCCGTGCATTGAGGACTCCCTGAGTACGCATTGACACCACAGACCGGAACGGCTCAGAAGAAGCCGTTATGGTCTATCATGCCAACGATGTGCAGATATTGGCAGGGCCTCTGGCCCTTCCGTGGAAGCGATGAAGTCTCTGAAGGAACCAGTGTGGGCACCATGTGGGCGACATCGGCGAGCTCATGACAGCTCCATTTTCCCTCCCTCTGGGGTTTACTGCCAAAAAGTCAGCTTGGAAAAGTTGTCCAATAACTTCTGTGGTCCCACGTTACATCACCAAAACAGAAAAAAGAGTTAAAGATATTCTTGCCGTTCAGCCTTAAGTTTCTTTCCAGAGAAAGAAACTGATAACTGTTAACAGCAAAAGGAGGGGTAAAAGTAAAGGTAAAATTTTTTCATAGTTTCCTAAGTTTTCGATTATAAATCTCACTTTTCTGCTTTATGAATTTCATATCATACGTGGACATGGTACTGGGCAGACTTTTTGTGGTGGTGGTGATTTTCTGAGATTGAAATATTTAATCCATGCAAAGAAAAATACCTTTTTTATATGTCCTCAGCAGTTGAATAGGTACTCAAAACTCGGCATATAGGAAACGGTTCAGAAAGCCTTGGGAAGAGAAGTGCAAGTTCAAGAATAAAGTTTGGATTCACACATGCTTTACCAACTTAAGGCAGTAATTAATTCACTTATGGTATTTACATGCCCCTCTTCAGATACTTATGGAGAACATGGGAATTTTAAATTCACAATTCAGTGCAAAATTTAAAATGATCTTCATTAGAATTTGAAGCTATACTCTAAACTGCTTTATATACTACCAACAGGGAGCCTCATTATGTAGTACTATATTTGGACTACCTTCTTTACATTTTGTAGCTGTAGATTTGAATGTATTTCTGGTATGCTTAAGCAGAAGCAAACAAAGTGTTTTAATCTGTTCTATTAACTAACTAATCCCCATAGCTGCATGGCAAACACATAAAGTCAAGAGACCTTGGCGCATCTTTTTTTCTGCTGTCTTCAAAGGATCATAGAAGAAGAGAGATCTGAGATACTCAAGCACAGAATGGTAGCCAAGCCTTGCAGAAGTACCAAAGTGGTTTGCTAAAAAGGATGGTGGGAACAAAGAAACAGTCAGATTAGGCAGAAAATAGTTAGAATGATTGTGATTCTAAGTACAGAAGGTACTTCCACATGCTCATTTCCTTGAATAGAAAACAGTCCAATTCTCATAATGATTTTTGGAAGTGAGGTAAGATGTCCACCATTGGTGTGTATTAAATGTTGACTGACTTAATGCCTGACAGAAGAGCAAGGGGGGAAACTCACTAAATACTAATCCAAAGTAGATACTCAAGAGACACACTGAAGAGTGGAGGGTTAGGACAGATCATCAAATACCTAGCATGTGTTTGATACTTCTACCTATTACCAATAATTCTTTACAACAATCCTGTAACATAAGTATTATGAGAAATGGAGACACAGTTAGGTTGAGCGACTTGCTTCTGGCTGCATGGCTGGTATGAAGTAGAAACCAATTTGAGGCCAGATGTTCAAAGCCTCGCCTCTACCGGGCACCCACACTGCCTCTCTGTCTGCCTCCCTGACTCACTCTTAAAGGTGTCATTGCGAAAGGCGGAAAGCCAGTTGATTTAAATATAAACTAAATGAAAAGAAAAGAAAAATATCCCAAGTATTCAAAATGGCATAGCTGTCACTAAGTGAAGTTCAAGACATTGTTAACTGGGTGGTAGGGAGTCTAATGTAAATTATCAAAAGCTTTTTTCTAGATATTATAATATACACTAAATGTTTAATGTACCTGCTGTATTCATTATCAGAAGATAGTTGAGTAGAATGGATTCGTCTTCGTATCAAGTACAGCCTCCCTTTAACAAAATGATTTTTGCGTTCCATGAGCTGAGCTAGTCACTGGTGACAGAGAGATGAACAAGACTGTCCTCAAGGCATTTATACATTTGTGAGAAGACAAACAGGAATCAGATATTGTAAGTGCTGTGATAAAGGTCACCTCAGAATATATTCTTTGAGAAAATTTTTAAAGAGGGCATTGTTCCTATAAAGAAAAAGTACCATGTCTATTTCCTGGAAATGCAGAGGTGTAAGGCCATGCCAACCACTGCGACTGTTTCTTTTCCTTTTTTGTTTTTTAACACTCCCTAAAGAATTGAAGAGGAATGAATAACTCAGCTTAAGGTTATTGTTTCCTCTTTTCAAGAATGTTTTGGCATGACCCAGAAACTGAGGTACCTCTATCATAGAATTCCTGGCAGCCTGATTAGTCACACCTTGAAAGAGTCATAAGCAGAATGTATTGAGTGTCTTCTAGGCTTCAGATACTGCCCTTCAATTTTTGTTCAAGACCCCAATGATCCTATAAAATAAATACTGGACCCCATTTTAAACATTATGAATTGAAGCTCAGAGAGGTTAAGAAATATACTCAGGGCCACATGAGAGTAACTGGCAGAATTCGGACACAGATTTGTTTGTGTCTGAATGCTCCATTCTTTTCATGGTATTGAATTCCTCATTCCCTAGGGAGAGAGGAGAGCTGGACGCCATTCCTTGTAAGTGAATGGATCTAAGCATGTTCTTGGAGCAGGAGTCTTGGGGAGGGGAGATGTGAGTATGAAATAGCAGAGCAGTTCACTTTCGAGGTAGGAGTAGGCAGCACACAGTAGGTATGTGAAAGTAAGTATTGCTTCACCTACAAGTGGACCAGTTAATAGCTTCTAAATTTCATCCTTAGTTGTGTAAGCTCTTTGGGACCTTAAAAAAATATCTTGAATTCACATCCCATGCACGTCTCTTATGGCTGTTGTCCAAATCCTATTATCTGGGAACTTAATTTAAAATAGCTTGGTCTTTTTGAATTGTCAAAAACTCTAATAAAACAGGAATATTTCATACTTGCACAGACCAAATTCTGTGGGACATCCAAAGCTTAGCTCTTAAATTATGTTCTTAGATCAGTGAAGAGGTAAAATCTACACTTTATTGAAAAGCACAATGCAGACATGAATTCTAATGAATCCTTGACTGTATGCAAGCAATGTGAGAGTCACTATTCTGCTTATTAACTATATCTATTGTTATACTTTAATTGTAATAATAAGTCCATTTTAATGGACTGGTTAGGTTGAAAACTGAGAAAAAGCTAAATTATTGTTTTTTGACAACGTAAATTAATTTCTGGAAAGGTAGAAATCTTTAAGTTCATGTCCTTAAATTCTAAGCCCTTTAAGAAAGGTAGACAATGTGGGACTACCACAGCTGCAATTTTTTTTAAAAGGCTACTGTTCCTTTAATGCCCAGCTGGTTCTGAGATGTAATAAAATTGACATATTGATTCCTTTGAATTTACAAATGCCTGTTTCATAAACTCCATCTCCAAAGCCTAGGCATCTTTAGAGCACTGTCATTTTTTTTCTCCAAATGGATCAATTATGTGCCCACGTAATCCTGTTACCTGTGAAATCCATGCATACTTCTCCCATTTGCTGCAGTTCCCAGGCGGACAAACTTGCATTATGTACGCATAAACAAACAGCGCATTTTCCTGATATTAGAGATTGTTTTCAAAGTGAAAGGCAATCTCTTGGGTCCTTTACTCACAAAAAAAAAAAAAAAAAAAAGAGAGAGAGAGAGAGAGAGAGAAAGAAAGAGAAAAAGAAAAACTGGGTGCCCGTTTCTTCAAGCAACCTCAGTATACATATATATATATATATATATACACACACACACACACACACACACAAACATGTATGTATATATATTTATGTATATATACATTTATAGTAACTACTTACAATCCCTAACAATTCATTTAAATAGTATGGTTTTGCTATGCTCAGTCCTTTCGCTGATCCAAGGAAGTAAATTTTTCGTTTTAGTTAAACTAGTTCATGAAGGTTTATCACATTTTTTGTATTGCTATCTTTTCTCCTTTGCTGATAATTAGTTATTTAAGGGCAAATCATCCCCAAGACACCTTGAAGAAATTGAGAAATGAAAACCCAAGGTGAATTAGGTTATGAAGTTTGCAGTCATTTTATAGTGAGCAAAGTTCTCAGTATCTTTCACTGTAGCACTTGACACTCACCGGCTCTGAGTCTTCCTTAAACACACAGAGAGTCCTTTATTGAAACAACTGTAGAAAACACAAAGATTCTGCTTCTACTACATTAGGAGAGAAACGCCTCAGTGAACTAGGTCGTTCCCATGTCTTAAATCTGTAACAGCAAATTGTCTTCCCCCACCAGCCCATTTCCATGTTCACGTGTGGACACCCTCACCAGTACAAACACATAAAGAAGGCTTATGTGCCAATGTAGGCACAGACTGTGCCTATAGAATCTCCTGCAAATAACCACCAAGCAAACATGCTTTTGTCTATGTGTGAACTCTCTGTGTGAGCAAAGTACTGTGCACAGAGATATGCATTCTCGCTTCATTCTTTCAGCCTGTGCTGTCTCTGATTTTCCTCACTTCGCTGGGCACCCAGCAGTCCAGCGACACTGCACATGCACTCTACAATTTGTCTTTAAGAGATTCCCCAAATCACAAAACATCTTGTTTGCTGTCCAATGTGCTCCCCCCTATGCAGAAAAGATGGTCTGAAAAATCAGGTTGTGCTGGGAGCCCTGTGGCCTGGCCCACCGCTGCCATTGTGCGGGAGTGGTTTTAAAGATAAATGGCTGCATGTTAACCAGATTTGACATGCTGTACAAAGGCAGCCACCTTTGGTCCCATGACACAGCCAAACAGAAAACACAACAAGCAAGCCTGGCAAAGATGTCCGACATGAATAAAAGCACAACAATTTGTCACATAGTTGTTACAAAATGTTAGCAGCTTTAGGGCCTGCCATGGGATGGCGGAGATAAGGCAGTGTGGAGAATTCGGAAGTTTAAGGACTGGTAAGTCTTAGGCAATGGAAGAGTTAATTCAGAAAAGGGGGAAAAGAGTCATCGCAAAGGGATTATTTTCATTTGCTTCCTCATAAGGCCTTAATGTCATGAATTAAACCAGCAAGGCCAGTGTTCCAGGGTTTACTACACTCTACTGTTTTGAAGGGCTGTCTGTTAACCATCTCTTTCCAAACTCCCAGAGATGTAACACATTCTAGGATCAGTTTCTTGAGGATTAAGAATCATTTTTCGTTTTATATTTTTCAAACTGGCCTAGCGATAAATGAAAGAAGAATTTTGAGGATGAAAAAGTCCATACACCCAACTTAGTCTCATTATTCACCAAGAGAAAAGGAAATCAAGTTGCCTCACTTTAACTCTTTTTCGAGCACTAGGTTTCTTTTTCCAAATGTTTTTCCAGAATTACTTGTAATTCTGGAAATTCTATGATTCCAGTACCATTTAACCATAAACTTTCTTCCTGACTCTGGACTCATGCCCTTTCTAAGCCTTCATTTCCTCATCGGTAAAAAATGTATTGAAATAATAGCATCTCTTTGATAGAATGGTTGTCAGGGCAACATCAGATGACACAGGCAAAATTCTTAGCACAGGTCTCAGCACAGTATAAGTACTCAATAAATGTTAGATAATATTAGCTTTCTTACAGTTGCCAGGGACATTTCACTGAAATACAAATATGATTATGGCATTCTTTAAAAAACGTTTCACGAGCTCACCATCACCTATTTATTGGATAAGAGCCAGAAATATGTGACAGGAGATACTTCTGCTCACAAGCCACCTTTGCATACTCAATTCAAGCTTATCCCTCCTCCAATGCCTGTACTTGCCCTCCTCTCAGCCCAGGATGCCCTTCCCCCACTCCACCGGGGAAATCCGAGTCATGTGACTATCCTCCCTTCAAAAAGCTGCCTCCCCCAGGAAGCCTGCCCTCACCACCTGCTCTCAGATCTAGTTAAGCCATCATCTGCGCTCTCTACTCACTGGATACAAAGTTCCTTATGGCACTCATCACATTTTCTTCACTTCTGGAGGACCCCCTTCCTCACTAGACAGTGAGCTCCTCAGGGGTCCAGGCTCCATCATTCATTTTTTGATTTGCAGCCTCAAGTTCAGTGCCTATACATAGTAGATGCTCAATTAATGCAGGATGAATAAATGCTGCCATTTTTTACTGAAATACCAGAAGCCTAAAAAAGGACCCAGTGGCACACATTTCAATTATTTTTGCAACAAGAAAAAAATTTTTTTTCTTATAATGCAAAGCTCAGATCACCCTTAGGAATGAAGGCGGAAAGAAGCCCTGAGTGGAAAAAGAAAATGTGCGTTTTTCTTCCATGAGCCTGACATCAGCTTCAAAGAGGTACTGCTTCTAGCAATGGCAGAATGAAGCACGTAAGCTCATATGGCAAACTTTGAAAAGAAAAAGGACTTAAAAAAAACAAATTTCTGGCCAATCTAGTGCCGGCATAGCCCTATAGTTCAGACCTTTTCTGAGGATCCCGATGACTCTGTAAGAGAATGGAGACGATACTTGGGAGATGAGCTATAAAAGACATTGTCCTTGTCAATGGTCTGATGTAACACAGGTGAAAATTCCCATGTAAAGAACTCCACGCTGCCCTGCAAGCTTACAGAGGACTACGAACTAAACGTAAAGAGGTAAGAAGATTTCTACTGCAAATTTTTCAAGGGGTAGGGCCTGAAGCTCTCTTGACATCTGTGATTCTCTAACCTTTGTGACCCCTTGTAAACTCAGAACCAGCACAGCCCGGAGCACGTCATAGTCCCTCCCTCCCCTGTCCCAGCACTCTCCTGAAACTTGAGGCAAGTCCCATGTGGCTGCAGATCTTATGTTCACAGGTCCTGAAGGGAATCCAGGAAGCCATTCTTTGACGAAATATGCACTCTTCCTCACTGAAGGTGAACTGACTGCGGGAAGATGAAATCACCCTAATCACAGTTAGTGGGGAGCAGGAGTTGGTGAAAGAGAGGGATCTTGAAGTTAACTGGTAACCTTTCCGTTTCCTCCATTTATAGGTCTCATTTTATTTCTACTTGTAATATTAAATGGGAAACTAAATATTAAACGATTTAAATACGGGAGAAATGAGGGCATGCCATTCACTCAGTCTAAACTGCACAGTTCATCTGTATCCTAAAACTGATGGGGGTAGACCCGATAACAGGCCTAAAATCAGAGGATGGTAAGATACCGTCAGAGAAACAGACTGGTCCTTAGTTTTTGTCTCTCTCCCAAAAATGTCAGGATTACCCAAAGAATATCTTCAGAGTGAAATGACTGATTTCTGCCCCGAACAGCAAAGAACCAGGCAGAATATTTTACATGAGAGAATCTGATTATCAGATTGATCTGTAACAGTTAACTAAGCATATTCTTAGGATAAGCTTTATATGGAGTCATCATTTTGCAGAGTGCCAAATACAGGAAGAGAACGCTTAAAAAGTCCCAAGAAGTCTCTTTAAGAAGCCAGATACTATAACCCCATATTCTTTTCGATTAATGATTAAAACACCTTAAATTCATATTGCTCAGCTGATGAAGATAAGCACATGAAAGTTAAATTTCTTCTATTAAAAGCAGATTTTTATAACTCTCTAGTTCTTCCTTAAACTTAAGAAATAGAACCTCAAGTATTTATTGGATTGGTTAGGAGTCCTTACGTCTGTACTACCTGTTCCGTGGAAAATTTCCCTCCAGGTCTCCATCTCACCGACGGCAGCAATAGGCAGCAAACCCAATCCACGTTAGTCAGAACTTCAGGTGGACGATTCAGACCCTTGTAACAATTTTAGACTTGCAATTGGTGTTGTGACGTTTCTTAATCTAGGTCTAAAATATGTGCAGCATTGCTTTTAGAAAGTAAAAAAACTGGTGGATCTTGCCATCCATGGCAGCATTTGTTCAGCATTTGGTACAAACGGGAGGAAAAAAGATACAGAATGCATGGATTGATTTTCAAATTACCTCAATATTTTGAAAACATTTTCACCTGCATGCTGAGAATGCTAAGAATGGCAAGGAAGGCAATGTGCATTTGCACAGCCTCCACTGCATTCATTTATAAATTACCTCATCACTGACTGAAATTAACACTGATTCTTACAGGCAATTTCTCAATTTCCAATGCTAATTACGTTTTTTTTACTTTTAAATTCTGTACCACCTGTTTTGGGCAAGACATCTTAGGCAGCGCGACCGCATTTAATCACAATTTTAATTAACCGCCCTGTAGATGTGAAAAAGAAGCAATTATAATGTAGATGAATGATGATTTTTCTGCATTAAATTGTTTTGTTTCCCTGGTATGTTGATTGTAACACAGCACACAAATACAGTAACTGTACAATTTTTTTCTATTGTAATTTAGTAATTGTTTTTGGAAAACCAGTTTGGGAATGAGTGACTTCATCTGTTTACAAATTGATTGATACTGTTCACTCACTGATTGCTGCAGCGTATATTTTGGTATTGCACAGCCTAGCATAAAATATAATTAGAGATGCACAGGCTTTGCAGCACCATTTTGGAATCTGAAAATCAACTGTAACTGAAGTATGTTTTCCTTGAGCATACTAGTATCAGTTGGGGCTGATGAAATGATAATCAAAACAATGGGCTTTCCAATTCCACCACTAGTAGAAACCCTTGGTTTCAATCTGATAGTCTAATATGGTAAATTTATGAATTACTCTGTACTAGGCCTGGGAGCTGGGGGCTGGCAAGTCTGAAGCTTGCACAACTCACTCAGATCTGTATCAGAAGAAGCATACAAGTGAGGTAAGGAAACAATGATGAAAAAGAAAGAGTCGCTGCTTTGGAAATGGAAGAATGGTTCCCGGCACCCGGGCACAATGCGCTGGTGTGCTGTAGCTCTAGACTATCTCATCTCTACACTGCGATACAGTGAGATCACATTCATGCTCCTGGCTTGCAGATACTGATCATTAAAGCCCTACCTCATTGCAGATAAATTCACAGATCTTATTTACATGAAGCAGAACTTCCTCACTCAGCTAGGAATGGGGTGGGGGAGAAAAAGCAGCCATCAATCTCTGTTTATTTGAAACCTGATGCCGACCAATGGGTAGAAGATCTACGCTTCCTGTTTTCACACGAATCACAAATTCTTTCAGGAACTCCTTATACTAACGTCACACCTACTCTCTATCCCAGGACTAAGTTCTCGGTCAGTGCCCTTCATTGGTATCACAGGGCTGGTGTCTCTTTCAAATCATCCAATGAATAGTTAGCTCTAAAATGTGCTTGCTTGCATGATCCCTGGGCATGCCATTTCTGCTAGCCTGGAAAAAAGGGGAAAAGGCCATGTAAGCAGTTGTGGATGTTCAAAGGAAACTATTTACGAGATCTCTTCATCTTCTACTTTGCTTCTTTTTACACTCCATTCCTTAGAAGATCCTAAACTAGGACAGTTCATTAAAAGGTGAGAAGTCATGTTGGTCCTAGCCATGCATTTGTTATAAAACATGGCGAGGATTATGGCTTCATTTAGAGCAATTTACAGATAGAATGTTATGAGTTAGCACGCCACAGCAGATCATGTTGAGCTGGGGGTTGGAGCAGGAGGACTACTCGATCAACTTCTATTTGTCTGTCTCCTTTATAAACAGCTGCTAACAAAGTTTTCGTAGGAAGCACCAAACCAATGCCAGAATTTACTTCATATATGAAGTAAGAATCTGCCCCATTAATATATTAAAAGGTCTACTCTTTTGCCAGGTGGGAGATTTGCATGTCTAACTCTTGTTGACACCAATGGCGATGGACACAAAAATCTCTCACGAAATTAAAAGAACAGGCCAGAGTATCTGATCTGTGTTGCTAGCAGGGGTGTCTTTTTCATGTATAATATTACACAAAACTAACAATAAAACGTTTTCTTGCCTAGTTACCCCCTACCTGTATCACTGGTTTTGGCTGTGAAAATTATTTGGTATATATGATATTGAGTAAACTACTACCACTACTACTGGAAGAAAAGGCAATTTATTTCAGTTAGTGAAACTGTCGTTGCTAAGAAAGCATGCTTAGGGCAGGTGGAAATTTGTATGTGTTTTACTCTAGAGATTCAATTGCAGATTTTTAGTGCAGTCTCACTGGTTATTAGCAGCAATACTTTCATGCTGCTGCATATTTTTCTCTCCTTTGCCACCTTCCTCAGAACACAGAAGATGCTGTCTTATGAATGGAGGTGAAAATAACCTTGAATATCTCAAATTATAACCTCTTTACATAATGAAAAGGGAGTGTTCTGGCAATAGACTTAAATTTTTTTTTTTTTCCATCAAGTTGTTCCAGCCATCGTGCTTGTTTAGAAGTTTCTG
>NC_041215.1:51573053-51608129 GCF_002837175.3 Physeter macrocephalus
GACTACTCTTTTCTTGCTGTCTTATGATAAGTGTTGCTGTAACTAGCAACAGCAAACATCCACTAAAACATAAAGTGCAATAATCGTCCTGCTGTCAGGATCACCGCTTTAAAATACGAGCTGGGAAAAAATATAATGGTTTATCTATTTCTTAGAGATTGCAGAAGTAGAAGATGGAAATTCATTTAATGTCAGGGGGAAAAAAACGCACACACAAAGGCACCAGTAAACAGGTTTTAGTCAGAGAATAATGGCTCCAAGAGAGAGGAGGAAAAAAATCAGTTGGCTATACATTTGAAGTGTTAGCCCGAAAAGAATGCTGGAAAGTGAAAAGTAGGAGGTAATAGTGTTTGGACTTTTTAAGGCAAAATTTTGTTTTCTGTTGCACAACATAATTGCTCGAACATTAGAAAATAAAACGCCGGTGACTGGTGACTGGGGGAAAGACAAGAGGAAAGCAAGTGGTTTTCAAATGATTAAGCAAAAGTGGAAAAAGTTCAAGTTGGCAAAAGTTGAGAAGCTCAGTCCATTTCCATTTAAAAAAAGACTAGATAAAGCCTGCCAGAAAAAGGACTTTGCCTGCAGTTTCGGAGAACTGATTCATAAGATTTGGGGAGTATCAATAATTACTCACCACTGACACCTTGAAAAGCCCTGGGCATCTCTCTCTAAATGTCAATTTCAGGTAAAGGGGCAAAGCAGGGTGGAGGGGTGGCCGGCCTATGGGAGGTGGGCCAGGGGGTGGGGACATGGTGGAGGAGGTCGCCGAGGCTGGTTGAAGCCAGCCTGTCTCTGCATTTATCACTTTGTCCCAGAGGAGGTGTTTGTTCAACATAGCAGTTTGACAGCACAAAAACACTGTGGCCAGAAGCCCTATCAAAGAACCTACTGACACATATCATTTGTGGTCTTGGTTTCACAGGGCAAGGCTACCTCACATTTTATCTGCACAAGTATAAAACTCTACATGTTTCTAAGTGTTCAGTATAGTTTAATCCCTTTCTCTTTTCTTTCTTTTAAATACTGTAAACGCTACTTTAAAATACCATCTTTATTCAGAACTCCTGAATGCTGTTTTAAAAGCCATAATAATTTGCAATCAATTTAGCATAATCTGTGTTAAGGTTGATAATATTAAAAGAAAACGAAGGAAAACAGTTTAAAAGCACAAAGCTTGTTAATTTATCCTAAATAATACACTTAAAGCTTAGATTAATAGGGGCAAGTAAGTTTTGTAAGAGTCATGTGGCGTAGGGAGCACTTTTCTTACAATAAATCCTACTAAACAGGAGTCTGCATTAATTCTTCACCTCTACGATTGTTGCTTAAATGTATCTCACTCACAAGCTATAACATTGTAGTTAAAAAGTCCCAGAGTTGGGGCCCTAGGGTGCATCTGTGTGTGTGTGTGCACATAGGCTGTATTTAGTTTTCAAATTCCCATCAGCAGAGCAAAGGTGATGGAAAATCTTTAGAGGACAACCATTTTGCTTAGAGATTTTCCCCTTTTAATGGGCTTATTTATTATGAAAACACAGTTTACTGAGTTCTTTATATATAAACCTCACCTCTTAAAACTGAGAAATCTCATGATGTAAAACACTTCCACTGATGTGCTTTGTGTCTAAAATAGAAACTTAGGTGACTCCAAGAATAGGCAAAATGCAAAGTTTCCTTGATTACAGTTACTTAGATATATAAAACAATAGAAATACAATTTAAAATTAAAAACAGTGAAAGCTATCTACTACATTTGTAGATCACTTGGACACTATATTCCTTTAAACTTACTCAATCATTTAAGAGAGCGAAAAAAATCTCAGATCTTAAATAGTATATCTTAATCTGTAGATCTGTTATTGATTACTTATTTTGGGGAGGGGGTGTCTATCACCTTGTCAGGAGTACCTTTCTTTCCCAGAGTTGATTATAAAAGGAAATATGAAACAGTATATAAAGAACAAAAATCACTATATTGCTATATTAGCAATGTTAAGGAGGAATCCATTATACTTTTTTATGTTAGGAAATGTTTTGCCTTTTTGTCACAGGAAATCATTAATGTCGATTACCTGTTCCCAAAAGAATGCAGTTATTCACCTCCATCATCTGAGATTATTTTAAAATGTTTCTCCTTTATCATCATGATTTAAAAACACAACTTCATGTATTTGCTCTTGTGATAAAGTTTGCTAAACTGACCAGTTCTGTGTTTACTGTTTGCTTGAAAGAATATCTTCATTTAAGTGGGACTTAAAAATGTTAACTTCAAAATACTGAAGTTCAGAATCAGGTCTCCTCCAGTTTAGACTGTGTGTGGGTTTAAGCTGAAATAACACACGGCAACCAAGAAAAATGAAGAACAACTAAAAATGGATTACATATAATAGAACATGGCATTTAATCCCATGGATTATAAGGAAAATTATCTGGAGTTTTAATTTTATAGTAATGTTCAAAACAATAAAAAAGAATGAAAAGCACCTTAAGTATGTACGCCAACATTTGTGTACTGTCTTTTAATTCTAACGACTACTTCAAATCTCATCCTCTCGACTCAGCTCAGTAATAGAACTAAATTTGTTTGAAAAAAATCAGGAATCACTATGATGATTACATTCCTCAATTGAAAAAAGAAAGCAAAGTTCAATCAGATCTTTCTCAAATGTTTGCTCCCCTCCCATGCCTTTATGTGCTGCTTGCTCTTCCAAAGTCTGGTTTTCAGAAGCCCCAAATAACTTCTAACCCAGACTGCAGCCTCCATGGTAATGTACATGGCTTTATTAGCTCTCATACTTTCTTGGGTCACAAACACACAATATCTGATGAGACGTTGATCATCTTCCTTCTCATCTCTCTTTTCAGCCTCTCTAACTTTCCTGTCAGGAGCCTGAAAAAATATGCGCAGTTACCATTGTGGAGGGGAGACAAAGTTTAACTTCTGGGTTGGCAATCGGAGAATAATTCATGAGCAGATTTCTAGCAAATGATATGATTTGCTAAATTTTGGTCTTTGATTTATATTTATGTACTCCTGCTACTGCTAAGGTTTTGCCAACCTCAATTAGATCATGAATGAGATCATTTTAATTCAGCCCCCAAACTGTGACCTGACCATGGTCTGAAAGTGTTCAAAAAGTAATTTTAAGCCTCCCTTTGATTTGAAAAGGAATACTGCATGCTTGGTCATTCATACAAAAAACATAAAACTTAATTATTGAATGATTTGGCAAAAGCCCTTCCTGCCAAACAACAGTCAATGCCAGCTACTGTGATGCTGGCGATGCCCGGCCCCCGAGCGCGCAGCCCCCTGTATACAGCACTTGTTCATTGTGTCTCAGGGCAAGATGCTTTCCAATAGGATTCACGGATCTGGGAGACTTGGTGCAATGCGAAGGGGGTACCATATTTATAACTCCAGTTAAAAAATGCTGTCTCACCTAGAAGGGAAGTAGATCTGCGCTGTCAAATCACCAGGAGCTGTGACAAAGGGAGCTTGCAGCCTGACACACGGTGTAACAACATAGCAAACACCTTTAATTCTGTCATGTCTCATACCCTTTCCTTTCTCACACATTCGTGGCTGCTCGAACATTGACACCTCCACTCTTTTTCGAAACTAAATAAGGCAATCTTATTTAAGCCCAAATGCAACACCTGAAAAGTTATTCTTATGCCCAGCGAAAAATAACCATTAACTCCTTCCTCTTGGAAATGTCTCTCTGCTGGCTCTGAAAAGTCTCAAGTTGGTAACAGCCTCCCTGAGGCCCTGAATCTTGAGGTTCACATGACCTCCCAAGCTCCTAAAGATAGGCAACACTTCCCCCTTGAAAAGATGCAAGGGTTGCGATAATGTCACTGTCCGAGCTGGTCTCTTACACCTTTTCCAGCTGAAACCCCTTTCTTCATCACAAACTTCTGGTGTCTTTCATAGTAAGGAGAGGCCCCAGCTGCTTCATTCCCTCTAGCTACCGTAGTCTAATATCTTAAAAGCTGGAAATGAAAATAACTTTTCTAAAGTATTTCCTGGAATTTTTATTGTGTTGCCTTGATTCCTTTCTATTTTTCTTTTCCCTTGCCAATTATAAACCACCATTTGGAGGGCTTATGAGCAATGTAAGTCCACCTCATCTAATTAAACCACATTGTCTTAAAAGCTTGAACAGTTTTCATGTCTACAAGACTTGTCTGAATAACAAACTGCTAGAGCCAGAATTCTGAGTGTCTTTGGAAAGCCAGGATTTTATCTGCTGAGCGCAAAAGGCCAGGCACTCAAAGAGTTAAAGAGTGTTCCTGCATTGCTGGGTAGGTTCATATCACAGCTGCCTGGTAAAGCATTATCCCGGTACCTCACTTAACAAAAGCCTCCTTTTGCAAACAGACTCCCACTTTTCCCCCAAGTGTCCAAAGGTGTTTACTGAAGTAAATCTGCCTAAATCCTTCATTGCTTGGGTCATGGGGGTGGATAGGAGGGGTGGAAGGTGTAGGGATAATCTCTTTTTGTAAATTCTGTAAATCTTCTGGGAAAAAGAAAAAAAAAAAAACAGGAATCTGTGTCACATGCTTGTGTACAACTTCTAATATCTCTGCTAGTTTTGCTCTTATAAGTGAAATCCGTCACAATGACTATTGCAAAAGCCCCCCCTTCCAATTATTCACTCTGCTGTTTGAAGCGACCGCACTTCCAAAGTTGCGTGTGTGTGCGTGTGCGCCCACATTATATGCTTAATCTAATTGTTGAAGAAAAAACTATTGGTATCTTAAAAGTGGTTTCAGAAAGGAAAAAAAAAGAGACAAGACAGTTTAGGAACAAGATAATGTAGCTGAAAAGTTGTCACGAGAGGTTTCTGCTCTTGCTGTGGTCTCATTCAAATACCATTAACTGCATGTTACTTTTGCATGTTGAAAATGGAGGCAAATAACAGAGTAAAACCTGACAGGTTCGCCTGCAAGGGTTTAAACAGTTCCCAGTAAGAAGGAGCCCTTTAGGCATAAACTTTCTCTCTCAAGAGAACGTGAATACCACCAACCCCTCCCTACAAATCTTGAAGCATCCAGTTTGAGATACAAAAAGGCTGTCATCTCACAAATGTTAAACATACTAAAAAAATCTGAAAAAAAAGTATGAAGAAGGTGTGAAAAACGTGGCACTTTACAGCCCTCAAAGCTTTTTAAAATAGACCAACTTTTCCCCCTAAAATTCTTTTCAGAGAATTTTTTTTTTTTTCCTTTTTGGCTCATTTGAGAGTTTCTTTCTTGGCTTTTTTCCCCTTTCATTTGAAAATATGAATTATCATAAAAAGTCAGGGGGAAAAATGGGAAAGTCTTTTCCAGTTTTCCTGAAGATGTATCAGTGCATTCAGGCTGGGTGTAAGCAACTTCTCCCTTTTTCTCTGGGCCAGACACCCATCATTGAAAGCAGACCAGGGCCTCTGGAGACTCTCCCCCTTCTCCCCTCCTGAGCTCTCCTGCTCCCCTCCACCCCCAGGGCCCGCGCCTCCCTGGCCTGAAGGTAAACAATAAGAGCCAAATACTAGGCAGCACTCCAGAGTGGGAAGTCCACACACCTGACCCAAGTCTAACAGGCTTCTGGGGGAGAATCTGATCCTTCTCTGACACTTTTTACCTCAAGTGTTGAGCGGGTGGCCATGAATAGTACAGACATGCCATCTTGTAACACTATATGCCTGTCAGGAGGGACAGGGCCTGGTTAAGCATCAACTATATAAGGCTGGTAACTAGGGAAAGCCCAACAAACAGCCACAAACACCTCACTTATTTTACTCAGCTACTACCCTCTCTCTCTCTCTCTCTCTCTCTCTCTCTCTCTCTCTCTTTCTTTTCATCTTGGCTTTCTGTGGCAGAATGCAAATGGAGCCTGCCGGCGGTGAAAGGGCTGAATTGTGATTAAGAAGAAGAAGAGCTCCTTTCTTTGTTCTCCCCTCAGGGGATGTTTACTGGGAGAGACACAGCGGATCAGATATGAAAGGCATTCAGGTCAGCATTGATGTGAGCGAAAGTGAAATCATACCTAAGGCATTCAAAAGACCGCCGTGTCAGGGGTTCAGCTAACGGTGCAGCTACTGTGTGTGTCTTCCCAGAGAGGCAAAAATCCTTTCACAGACTGGCGATTTTTTTTCCTCCCCAATTTCCTTCAAATTTATAAAAGTCCTCCGCGCCCCCCCCCCCCGTGTTTACCTCCCACCAGATGCCACAAGAGTTAGTATTTTCTCTCCTTATGGACCACACGCGAAATCAGACCAACTTCTAATAGCTGTATTACCTAAATGAACCAGCCAGGCACCATCTGAACTGTGAAATCTTTCTTTTTTTTTTAAAAGCAGGTGTATTCCTGTGTGCTACATACATGCATAATATGTAGGGGAGAACTGCGTGAAGAGAAAAGCCAAAACACACACGCATGGATGGTTTTTCCTCTCACCTCCCTCAGAGGAAACATGACACACACACACACACACACACACACACACACACACACGGTATAAAAACAGTACAGAACACCTTAAAACGAAATTCTTTATTTACTTTGTAACTAGGAGTTACACTTTTCCTGAGAGCTCTCACTCTGACACGACTGTCACCCAAGATGAAAGTATTCGGCACGTAGCTATTAAGGCAAAGACTTCCACAGAGTCTACTGATGATTAGTGCTTGCCTTTTTAAAAAGGCTTGATGAAGAAATACTTGGATCTTACTTTTTAAAAGTTTACACTCCCCACAGCCCAAACAGTCATTCAATAGATTTTTTCCAACTGGTAAGCTGATGTTGTTGGCATAAACAGAGCTATGTAAATGTATACAAATTCACAAATCACAGCAAACATACAAGTAAGGAAGAGGTGCCTAGATGTTTCAAGGCTTAAAAATGAAAAGGAAAATCACATTTCATCTTCTGATTGCTAAAGAAAGAAAAGAAATAGGGAGGGGGAATAGGGCTATATTTATTGGTTTTAAATCATCCTTCCCGCTGCTCTGAATTATTTTTCTCAACCTTCACATCTTGCCTAAAAAGCATATTTGGGCTTATGTTAACGTCTGCTTTTGTGGTGACATTTAATTCTGTATATTTTCAACTAGTGTTTCTGCATCACAGATTTTCCCCCTTTATCTCTTTGCTCTAAAAAGACAACCAAAGAGCAATCAAAAAGGTGTCTGACTTGGCCATTCAGACAATTGCCCCCTTGTGGGAATGCGGGAATGAATGGTACAGTGGACACCCCAGCACCATTGACGTTATAAACATGTAAATGAAACACATTAGGGCAGACAATCAATTGTCTGTGAGCATTGCAAACCTGCACTCCCTCTCTCTGTGACAGGCACAAAATAGTGTCCACCTTGGGAAGCCACGGTGCTGGAGAGGAAAAGGACAAAGAGTTCTCTTTCACACGGAAGAAAATGCACCTTTAAAAGCCTTGGAAGAATGCAGATGACAAAAACTGTTGTAAGGAAGAGAATCTCCCACATCTTGGAATAAACGCGGCACTGCTTAGAGAGCTTAGCAACACCCTCCTTTCCTACCTTCAGGGTAGACACACATTTTTCCCAGGAAAGATTCTTAATACAGCATTAGGGTCTTTGATAACCTCTTGGAATTTTCTTTACTTGGAGTAAATTAAGCAAGCAAGAGAGGAAGCACCTGAAACATATGACATAGCAGTTTACTGGGGAACATTAACCTTGGCTTTGTTCGTATTTGGAAATAAATGCTTGAAGACGTGAATTTATCTTTATGTGGCAACAGAGAAATAATGTAAAGTTTAAAATCCTTAGCCCACCCTTACCCCGGGTGGAGAATCACGCTTTGGATGCCAGCAGGCTGCTGGCTCTGTTACGAAGGAAGGCATGTTTCTACCCCAATTGCCTGAATTTTTACAAACCAAAATAAAACAAATAGATCAGTCTAGATACATAGCCCCCAGCCTACTGTGTGTGCAGCATGACAAAACTTGCAGAAGCTCTTCACAGAGAGAAAAGGATGGAGACCGATATCTTTGGAGCGCCCTCAGAGGTGGTACCTGCCACATAAACTGCCTCTGAGTGCTTTGAGAGTCAGCAAAACAGCCTCCTTATAACCTCATCAACTTTATAAGAAAGCTACTTGCAGAAGGTTTCCACACTTGCAAGAATCACCAAGTCTGAACCGACTGCAATCCGAAGGAAACTTCCCTGCCTCAGAGTGTACTGAGGGGCTCTGACTCACGGCCGCCCCATGCCAACTTCACCTCTCAGAAAGGAGAGACAGGAGCCACATCCTGAAGAAGGGGCTGCTTGCATTTCTTTTCCTTTTCCTTTAAGCATCTCTGAAAAGGGAACAACTTTTCGGTCCTCCACTGCCTCTAAGCATCACCACCAGCGCTTCCACTCCCTTTCAGGAAGTGGTTAAGGGAGTGAGGGCTTATCTTAAACAGGGATAATCATTTCTGCTCATCTGATTGTTTCTCCTCTAGGATCTAAAGCCCTAAAAACATCCAACTTTATCCCTTTTCTTTCCCACTGAAAATCAGAGACCAAAGGCGTTGGTAAAAACCTCCCCCACTCTACCATACAATGCCTAACCCTTTAGCTGAAACTTGGAAGAAAAATCAAATTTAACTTTTCTTTCTTTCTGCCATTTCCTCTTACCCACCACTCCTAATTCAGTGTTCATTTAAAAGACAACTTCATTCCCTTTTCTGAAACAAGCAGTTTCCGGGTTTGATTTTTGTGAAAACGTGCAGTGTGTCTGTGTGATTTTTTTTTTTCTGATGCTGGGAGGTGATGGGCTGGGGAGCAAGGCCCATCTTCCCAGGCTCCACGGGAGGCAGGAGGGTAGCTGGAGCATCCCCAGGAGCCCAAGCCCGAATCAGGGGCTAAAGCAACAAACTTTGCAAGTTACAACCGGGCCGCCCCAGTGGCAGGCAGCCGCCGGGCATCTCCTGCTCCTAAGTGCTCATTTCTGCCTCGAAGGCTGTGTGGAGATAGTGGGGTATAATCAGGGGAATGAAAAGGGGGGCTGGGTTTTCCCCCCTCCTCTCCAGCTTCAGTGAAAGTATTACAAAGTGAGTCAGGCGACCGAAGATCATCTGACTGAACTTTCTTGAAACCGACACACATTCTTGTCTTCGGGCAACTTGCTTTTTGCCTCCTTCCCCCTCACCCCTCTCCCCCTTCCCTCCTGCACATCTTATTTTCTGGGAAGAGATTTCATCCTTTCCATGTGGGGGAAAGGAGACTGTCCGCTATGGATTAACTTGGCGCTGGCACTGTCTTTGCCAGGCATCTTGCTAGCCTGAGAATCTTGAAGGCTGGATTTTAGATTCTTGTTTCTCTCTTTGTATATTTGTTTTCCTTGAACTGCTTCCTTCTCCTTTGCTTTTTAATAATCGCATACAGCATCGTCTTCTAACCCACGTTCTTGACCAGCCTTTCAAACACACACATACTGCTTTACACGTTTTATCTCCTTGTCGCCTTAGTCTATATATACACTGTTGACTTCATTAAAATTATATAAAGTGTCATTCTAGTTTCCTGGATGACCATCCCTCTCTCTCTTTTTTCCCCACGCAGCTTCTACTTCTATGATTAGTAGTACCATTATTCCTTTCCAGGAATTTCTATATGATTTTGATAAGCATCATCATATTTAGTGTTATCAGCAAAGACACAAGCTCAAAAGTGACATCTTTTCCATGAATCCAGGAAAGAAGAAAAATCCACTCAGTTCAGATAAATCCTAGCAATTCCCAAAGGGAAAGGCATTGGATACGTGCTTGATGAGAAAGAAAATGAAAAAAGAGGGGAAAAAACTCTTCTACCTGCTTCTCAAAACCAGGACATTGCTCAGTCAGATTAAACCCAAAGCAAAACACTGACAAGTAACCAATACACAGCATGTTTTCCCACAGACTATTGGGAAATAATTATTGCTGTTAAATGTGCAGGGTCTGGGCTAAATGCCTTTAAAATGTGCAATTCAACTTTCCACTTCGGAGTGTTGAGGCTTCTCCCAAGTTAGTGGCTGGGCGGAGGGGAAATGGTGTCCATTTCTGAGCACCAAGCAGTGTCCACGGCTGAGCACCTCCCTGGCACTCTGTTCCACCTGCGAAGCCCCCAGCAGGCCTCCCCCTCTGCCAGCCCCCGCCCCAGGGCTCCCAGGAAGCCCGGAGCATTCTGTTTTTCCAGACCTGGGCTCTGGCCCGACTTCACTGCGGAGGCCAGGCTGGTCAACAGTGGCAAAATCCCGAAGGGGGTTGGAGGAGGCAGACAAGAAGAAACAAACATTCTAAATAGTCTCTCCTGCAAAAGAACACTTCTGGGAACCTTGCTTTAAATCTTATTTTCCTTTCTCTCAAAAAATGACTGTTTAACATAAGAAAAAGAAAAAAGCCTCCTTGACACGAAGCTTTTGTTATCCAGTTGATCAGCAATGTGCTTTAGATACTTGTAAGGGGGGAAAAAAGCCCCACAATAGACATTGATTTTAGAAAATCAATAACCAACATTTAATAAAAGGAACAGAGGAAACACAAGAGAGAGGGGGGCACTAGGTGTAATTTTAGTGTCTACTAAATTACCCAGAGATGGGGAAGGGGAGGTCTCCAGTGTAAGGACCACCTTAAATAATGCCAGACACTAGAGTGAAGAAAAAATTAAATTAAGAGAGAGAGAGAGAGAGAGAGAGAGAGAGAGAGAGAGAGGGAGAAAGAGACTTAAAAAGAGGCAGCCTGAACTGGATCTTGGGGAAGCAGCTCGGAATATATTATTGTACTTGTTTTTTGTAATACTAAGCCAAGCAAATAGATCAAAGGCAGCACAAAGGGAAAAGGCAGGATAACATAACGAACAGTTTCTGACTAAAATTCCTCTATCACTCCCCCATATGGCTCGACACCTCTACCACAACAAGCAAAAGACACACACACGCGCACACGTACACGCGCGCACACACACACACACGAAACCTAGAGAGAGACAGAGAGAAGCATCATTTGTCTCTAATCAAAATTCCCTCGTCTTTGTGTTTTCTCCTTCCAGCGCCCCTCACTGCGCCCCCAGCAGCCCCCTCCCGGGCCGCGCAGCTCCGGGGCAGGCCGGGGGCGCACACAATTGTCTTCCCTAGAGGAAAGTTGCTCCAAGGGGGCCCCGGTGGTCCCCGTGAGGCGCGGGCTGGGCTTGCGGGAGGCCGGAGGCCGGGCCGGCGCCGCGTCCCCGCGTCCAGTTCGGGAGCGTCAACGCGGCCCCGCGCCGGGTGATCAGGCTGAGAGCGAGGGGAGCGAGAAGTTTCCTTTCCCAGTCTGAGCTGGCGCTAGTTCTCTTGTTTGTTTTGGGGGGTTGGTTGTTTTTAAAAAAAAAAAAAAAAAAAACCTCAGTATCCTCCGTCAGCCATCCCCGGCACCCTCTCCGGTCCCCAGCTCTCTCCCCTCCCCCAGGCGCCTTCTGCGCTCTTGCCAATCACTTTTCTCTTTTATTCCCACGATTTTGTTTGGGGGTAATACCTAGGGGGTCTCTCTCTCTCTCTCTCTCTCTCTCTCTCTCTCTCTGTCTCCCTCTCTCACTCTGTTCCTTCTCTGACTTTTTCTAAGGTGGACCTACTAAGCTGTCACGCCTTTGATCTCCCATCTCTGCTCTGCGTGTCCCCCTCGCACCCGCACCTCCTTCCTCCTTCTTGACTCAGCCTGGATAACGGACTCCTGACCATGTCGAAACTGCCCAGAAAAGTCTCCCTGCGCTCTGCGACTCCGCCAGCCCCCGGCGCGGGGCCAGCGCCCGCTGGAGAGGAACCACCCGCCCCTGAGCCCGCGTGGACCTCGCCAGACCCCGAGCGGGGCCGGCCGAGTCCCTCCCACCCCGGGGTCCCGGCGCGCCCGGCCGGGCCCCGCTGCCCGCGGACCGTTACTTGGCGTACCGAGAGGCGGCCGGGCGACTCCGGCAAAGAAACTTTAAGCCTTGCCGGAGGCACAGCCCCGGGCCCCCTCTCCCGCTCTCGCAGTCCCTCTGCCACCCCGCCCCGCCCCCGCCCCGGGGATCCCGCGCGACCCGCCGCCCGGGCCCCCGCCCTGCCCTCGCCGGACGCTCACGCAGCCCGGCCGGAGAGCCGGCGGCGGGCCGGGCGCTGGTGGAGCTGGAGGCGGAGGCGAAGGGAGGGCGGGCGGGCGGGGGCGCAGAGGGAGGCGAGGGTGGGGGCGCTGGGCCCCGGCCGGACCCCAGCGCTCGCAGCCCCCCGGCGCCCGACGCTCACTTTGCCCGGCACTTCCCCAACTCCCCCCCCCCGCGCCCCCCGTCCAGTCGCCGCGCGCGCCGGGCTCCGGCGCCGGCCGCGGAGAGAGGCTCGCCCGCGAGCCCTGGGCGCCCGCCGCCGCCGCCGCCTCGGTTGCTTTTCCCTTTCCCCCTCCTTCTCCCCGGGTCTGGAGCCGCGGAGCGGCCCGGAAAAGTTTGGTTCGGGCCGCTTCTTACCGTTTTTCCTCCTGGGATTGGCTTGTTTGCGCCTCTTGCACCGGGGGCCATCCGCCATGATCGGCTGCTTCATTGATAAGAGCGGATCAGATGGCAGTTCGCATGGACTCGGCGCCCTGCTTCGGCAGCACGCAGGCTCGATCTAGCAACCAAACACAGCGACAATGTGGGCATCGCCCGCGCCCATTGAGACGCGCGCGGGCCGCCCAGGGGAGCCGGGCCAGGGCCCCGGCGAGCACCCATCCGCGGCCCCCCCAACGCCAAAGCGAAACTCCGGCGGCCCCCCTCCCCGCCTCCCACCCCCAGCCTTGGCCCCGAGGCGCTTTGTGTTTGTTACTGTTTGGTGTGTTGCACCCGCGAGGGGATGAGAGAGACAAGAATTACATCTTCAAAATGAGTCATAACTCCTGACCGTATGAGGGAATGCACACGGCGGTACAGTAAGGCTGCTTGGCTCAGGGCTAGGCGGACCTTTTCCTCCGAAAAGTCCTCAGCCCGGCTCGGGAACTTGGGGTGAGGCGAGGCTCTCTGTAGCTCTCATCTTGTCTCCCCCCCCCACTCACCCCCCCTCCCCATTCCCCCGAGGAAGCAAACAAACAAACAAACAAACAACGCGAAACAACTCCCGGATGAAGCACACTCGGTCAAATTGATAATAGTAATTATAGGAAGCCCACTCGCCCCGCGTCCCCTCCCCTCCCCTGTCGGAGTTGATCGAGGCACTGTCTCTTCCTCCCCCTCACACCCCCGCCCCCAAATTAGGATTTCCCGTTTCACGCCGCAATAAGAAATATAATTATAAGCCTCTTCGGACACTGTCCCTCCTCCCAGCACCCCCCCCCCCGCCGCCGCCGCCCCCTTCGCCGCTTTGACAATATTTACTTATTTTCCCCCACCTCACTCACACCCATGCTCCCCCGCCCTAGTTCCCTTAAAGAGTTCCAGGAGAAAATGTTCTCCCCTCAAGAAAGGAAAGAGAAAGTCCAACCGCTATACGGCAATACTTTTAAGCTCGACTAAATGATCGTATCCTTTTCTGGCTTCGAAACTTTTGTACCTAAAAATCGAGAGTGGCGCTGCATTTTTTCAGCTGAAACTGTCAAAACTTGGAGAAGGGGAACCTCGGAGGCAGGCAGGAGAGGAGGAGAATCCTGCAACTCGGTGGAGGTTGGGAAGATGCTGTGCCTCGAGGATTAGTTTAAACAGGGGGCTATAAAAGATGTAACAGATGCAAACTGTAACACAAGGGCCATTAACCCTTTCTCTGCCGAACACACTCAGTCCCCACGCCCCGCACCTATTGTCTCCTGTGCTAGAAGCTTTGCGGAAAACCTGGAAAGTGAGTATCAGTTTCCACACATTTGCTGAGAGGGGTGGGGCTGGGGGGCGGCAGAGAGAAGGGGAAGTGGATGATTTAGAAAGCACCTTGAATTTAACCTAGGCATAGTGGGAGACTTTTAATTTAAGTTTGACACATTTTGTTATTTCTTGGCTTTCCTATGGATTTGAAATTGTTGGGGAAAATCCTGAAATAAAGCAGTGGTCACACAAGTGTCTGGGAGGAAGCAGCTGGCCTGTCTGTATTCATGCTGAGACTTACACACGATTGCATATAAATACATGTTTAATAAAGTAAGCTGCTAGTTTTATGAGCATGTGTGTGTGTGAGGGACAGACAGGGCATTTGTGCTGTAAACTTTAGCTTTGCCTGTTATTTCTAACTCTGGAGTTAGTAATCTTGCCTTCATCATTATAGGGGGAGCATGTAAAATATATAAGAAGGTGGGAGATAAACACATTCATGTTAGCCGGGCTCACCACTGCTCCTGGGAACTCCTGCTCTCTTTCTCGACTTTTCAGTGCCAAAGTGTGGAATGGGATATTTTCGTGTGTCTATGTCTCCTGTGAAATCCATGTCTATATCATTAATACTTTGCCATTTGAAATACAATTTCAAAAGTTATCCTTCATTTACAACCCTAATATCCTGACGGCAGTTTTCTTCCCAGCTGTAGTGACTCCCCCCCCTCCCCACTTTGGTAAACGACTCAAGTTCCATGAGGACTTTCACTTCTTTATTTATCATCACAGAAGTGAGGTGTTACTTCACATACATACACACACAAAGAATGAAATAAAGAAATGAAACTCGCTAAGCAGACAAAAACAGGCAACTTTCTACTTAGAAAACAGCCTTCTTCAGTGGGAAAGGTTGGACTGCCATATCTAAGAGAAAGACTTGCTCCCGAATTTGGTAGGTTTGTATCCATCAAGTTTTGTAATTATTAACAGGTATTTGCCAAGTTCTAATTGCTGAATACAATGAATTGGAATTAGACGTGAAAATAGAGCAGAATCTCTCCCCTTGAAGAGTTTTTATTCCAACCACATAGTTCTCAATAAAACTTTTCCCAGGCTGGGTAGTAAAAGGCACCTTTGGTTACCTGAATGGGCAGGTACAGGGCAAATTATTTGGGGGAGGAAAAAAGGAAAGAAAAGGAAGGAGAGGGAGTGCAAGAGAAATCGAAGAAATCACTCTTGGGAAAAGCTTGCCATAAAGGAGCTAAACCCACCTGAAATTCCTACCCACAGACACTCCTCCTCACTTCAGACTCACATCCCCACTTAAAAGGAGAAAATCGTAAAAGGAGGGTGGGGGATGACCATGCCGAAAAGGAATAAAAAGAGAGAAAAGGGGAAAAAAAAAAAACCTACCTGCGAAGTCTTGTTTGTAGTTTTGGCCAGAAATGGTGAGAAGAAAAAGCATGAAGAAGCCGCGAAGTGTGGGGGAGAAAAAGGTGGAAGCGAAGAAACAGCTCCCGGAGCAAACTGTACAAAACCTCGCCAAGAGTGTCGGGAGGCAGGACCGTTATTCCTGCGGAGCAGGTTAGAACTGATCTCTTTCGGCCACTCCAGGAAACACAAACCTGGGGACGGACTGACGTGTTACGCCTCTTCTAATGACATTTTTTTCTTTTTCTTTTCTGTAGGAGAGAGAGAGACCCTGAAACACGCGCCACCTATCTTTGTGGGGAGGGATAATTGAAGCGCCCTGAGCGTGAGCATCATGTGAAAACGTGATCGCCAAGTTTCTCTCTGGGAAAGGATCTGGGATAGATTATACCTTGAAGTCTCCGCAAACGCTTTAGTGGAAGAAATGAAATTCCACCTCCCTCCCTTCCTCTCTCCCTCCCTCTCGCCTCCCTCCCTCCCTTCTCCACGCCCCCCCCCCACCCCCCCGTCAAGCCTTTGGCATCATTATCCTCATCACTAAATCCTACAGAGTACAGGGCGGAAAACGGTGCACACCATTCACAGAACTGGAGAACTCTAAGGGGCGAAAGTTAAAGGGAAAGATCCCGGTTCCTCAATCCAGATCGCCTCTTCTTATACAGATGTCTCTAATGACCAGATTTGAGATGCACATTAAATTGTGTGGATTTCTCAGCACGGCTTCTGGAACTAAATTTTTTGCCCTTTCTCTTAATTTTTTTTTTTCTTTTAAGATGCCAGAGCCAGAAAAAAAAAAAAAAAAAGCTTCATGTGAACTGCATTTTAGGGCGTGTGTGTTGCGGTGTGTGTGTGTGATGAATTTCTGGATTGGATCCCAATACTAAAAAGTGGTTTGGCATTTTTTAAAAGGGTCTCTTAAGTAAATTAACATAGAGCGCTGAGTTGCTGAGTTGACCGATCTCTGAATCTCTCCACATCTCACGGAGACCTCACTACAAAGTGAGGGAGTGGGTGTAGGGAGGCAGGAGGAAAAGGAGAAAGGCCATAGAGGAACTTAGCAGCGAAGGAAGATCACCATATTAAACGGCATGGGGTCTAAGTTTTGGAGTATATATTTTTTGATATTGCAATTAAAGTAAAATTAAAAAGAAAAGACTCCACCTTTGCTCTGAAGGGATTGGTTATGTAAATATGGAAGGGATTTCCTGGAGAATACAGCTTTCTACTGTATGGTTAATTAAATAATCACTCAAAAGCTTCCAACGTGACGCTTCTGTCGTAATCCAATCAGGTTACATAGGTCCTAAACAAGAAAGATATTTTCCACATCTGGAAGTCAGCAATTTAGCAAGTACTGCACATTATTAACCAATTCAGAGCCCACTTCCCAGGGGAATTTTTTTTGAAGTTTAAGTGTTCTTAACCAATGCTCTGCTGTTTTGTTAATCAAAAAGCTGGTTTACACTGCACATAATTGGAACTAATATAGAAGTAAATAAAGACAGCCAAATTTGAGGATGCTGAGCACAGGCATTTATCGGAAAAGGAAGAAATCTCTTAGCCTCCAATGGTTCAGGCTCAATTTCTTAGAGAATTGTGAGGCTTTTTCTTCTTCTTCTTCTTCTTCTTCTTTTTTTTTCTTTAAGAGTGAAAGTACTTGAGAACCTCAGAGCACAAATAAACTTTCAGTCCCACAGCCTTTGGGCTTCCTTGCAAAGGTAAAGGTGGAGGTGTCAAGAGGACTAAAGAACAGCCGCATGCCATTTTTTTCTGCTTTAATATTGTTAATATGTTACAGCCCCCTGTTTTCAGTCTGATGAAATCTGAAACAAATAAAACCCTGATCCAACACTAGACTTTTACTTATATGAAGATAAACTGCTTTGAACTGTGCTTTGAATGTGTGCCTAAAGCAAGACTTTGAATGCAAGAGTCATTGGCAATTGCACTCAGAAGAGGGAAAAGCCACCCATGGGTTACCACATCCACACTCCCAGAGGTGCACGGCTTTGTGTTTTGTATGTTTATTGGGTGGGGGGGTGGAGCAGTAGCCACCCAGCATGACCACAACCAATTCTTCCTTTCGGATACAAGGAAGTAAATTTTCACTCTTGGTACAGACTCCCCTCTTTCCTACCTTAAGTATTTATTACAGTGAGAATCTTCTCCCCCACCCCATTCAGATAGATTACCTATAGAGGAGCATGCAAGACCATCAGTCTAAAATTTAATAATAAAAAAAGAAAATTAAAGATTTCCACCATGGGTCAGGCACATTCTCAGTTTTATGCTTTACATTGCTTTAATATTTCTATCTCTATAAATATATGACTTATCAAGTTCCTTCTCTGAGATGTATTTCTATTATTAATATCCTTTTTTTTCTCTTCCCACTTTTCCCCACTTTTTTATTTAAAAAAAATTCGAGTCCAGCTTTCTCTAGAAGTTTGCTTTTCAGCGTTTCCTCTCCCATTTCCAGGACAAAGGTGTCCCTTGCATGGAGTAATTCCAGGCAAGACCCCACCCCAGGACCCCAGGTAACCACTGGAGCTTACAGTCCAGACACACACTCACTGGCAAAACCTCAGGTCAAAGGATCCAATCAAACGGCTAACAAATCACTTCTCTTTATTATGTATATTATTGTCTGGTTACTTAGGATCTAACTTAAAAAAAAAAAAAAAGACAAGTATTTCCATGAAAAACACCTAATCATCTGATTACTCTGGGCTCAGTAATTGTTCAAGTGTCAGGAGACAGCCTCAACACTTAGCACTGGGAGTGCCGACGTGCAAGTATTTGAATTGGGGTAAAAAGCAATCTTTCAGGTTCCCATCAAGGTGGATATTTGGAGGGTGGCACGCGAAGCGTCCCCGCGAGGGGTGAGCGCGCCGGTGGGTTGCCCTCCGCCCCTGCCTGGCACGCCCCTGGCACTCCCCTCCCCATTTGACCGAGAGAGTTCACACCAAAGCAGAGGCGGTGGGATCGGAGGAAGCCGGAATGTAAATTTGTACCGAACACTCTCTTAGTCCGAAGGCCAGGTCGGGGACAATGGGGATCGTAGGGCCAGCGGGATGCAGGAGCGCAGGACGCAGGGAAAAGTCGAGAGAGGACTGGGAGCTGCTAGCTTTCGGCTCCTCACACTGCAAAGCAAGTCCTTGCAAATGAATCGCTCCTTCCCGGTCCTTCTTCCCCATTAGTAATCCATTTCGAGATTAGCGCAGACCAAGGGGATTAAAACAACAGATACATGCAAATGTGAAATAATATTGCAATCGACATTGAAGGGAGAAAAATCATTCTTTAGGGTTTCTTTGAGTAAAACAAACTGCCTCCCTCAGGATTCCCTCCACCCAGGCAGCGTGTGAAGATGCACTTTTGTTTTCCAGTTCCCTCCAGCCAGGACCTGGTGCCTGTCCCCCCATTCACCTCTCAGTCTGTCAATTTCCTTAACTTTCACAGCCGCTCCCCCTTTCTCCCCTGCCCCCAGCTCCGCTTGCTGGCCCAGATGCCAGAAGAGATACAATGTTTCTGCCCTGAACACACAGCCTGTAGAAGGAATTCGCATTTGGCCACAGCTAATTTTTTTTTTAAACAAATTCTGTTTATTCTGTACCATGTGGAGAAAATTAAAAAAAGGAACCTATTCTCTTTTTGAAACGGAATTGATCTTTCATCTAGAGGAATTATTTCGACCCTGTGTTGTTACACAGAAGGTGGGAAACTTCTTTTAGAGTTGCAAGCAAAGGGTGATAAGGGGGACCCCTGCATTGGGGGTGTGTGTGGACGGGGTGGCGGGCGGCAGGGGTCCAAGTCAAGCCAAACGGTTTTCTCACGTGCAAACTCGCAATCCAATCCATTCGGAGTTGAGCCTAGGATAGGAGGGGAAAGTCTATTAAAAAAAAAAAAAATCAGGAGCATCTCTCTGAGAAGCCCTTTCAAACAAAATCAAAACAGGACCAGAGAATCTCAGACCGTCTCTAATATCCCTGCTGCGAGGCCCGCGGGCTGTGGAATCTCGCACGTCACCTGGCCCCAGCAGGGCAGCCAGCTGAGAGGTTCATTTTATTTTCTTTTTATTTTATTTTTTGAAGTTAAGGCTGAATCTCGGCTTCAGTGCTTTTTGGCAACGTCTCCATTGACAGGAACCAGCAAACTTCAGGACTCAAATGAGCGTCTTAATTTATTGATGCAAAACAGGTCTGCTTGTCGCCCCCAGTTCTCGGCGCGCTCTGTCCCCCACGCCCCCAGCTTCGGTCCCTTCATTTGATCTCAGGGTAAGGCCCCCGCAGCACAGGCGGAGGAACACGTTGGGGGGGGAGGGGTTCGGCCCCCGCCCACCCCCGTCCCCCAGACCTATACCCGCCCGGGAACCCCCGTGACCCCCGCCCCGCGGCCGGGTCAGCTGACCTGGCTCGCTCGCCGGCTCCCCGCCCGCAGCCTTGTTTCCGGTCCCCGGGGTCCGCGAGCTGCGCACCGAGCGGGAGCGGCCGCGGCCGCGAGGTGATGCTGGGGGCTGATTACCATGAGAAAGGCTGTGCCTGGAAAAGCCTCCTCCACGCGACTGTCAATCTCACTAAGGGGTGGGATGGGGGGGACGGAAAGGGGCCCTGTAGGAGTGCCGCCGCCGCCGCCACCTTCGCCGCTTTGACAATATTTACTTATTTTCCCCCACCTCACTCACACCCATGCTCCCCCGCCCTAGTTCCCTTAAAGAGTTCCAGGAGAAAATGTTCTCCCCTCAAGAAAGGAAAGAGAAAGTCCAACCGCTATACGGCAATACTTTTAAGCTCGACTAAATGATCGTATCCTTTTCTGGCTTCGAAACTTTTGTACCTAAAAATCGAGAGTGGCGCTGCATTTTTTCAGCTGAAACTGTCAAAACTTGGAGAAGGGGAACCTCGGAGGCAGGCAGGAGAGGAGGAGAATCCTGCAACTCGGTGGAGGTTGGGAAGATGCTGTGCCTCGAGGATTAGTTTAAACAGGGGGCTATAAAAGATGTAACAGATGCAAACTGTAACACAAGGGCCATTAACCCTTTCTCTGCCGAACACACTCAGTCCCCACGCCCCGCACCTATTGTCTCCTGTGCTAGAAGCTTTGCGGAAAACCTGGAAAGTGAGTATCAGTTTCCACACATTTGCTGAGAGGGGTGGGGCTGGGGGGCGGCAGAGAGAAGGGGAAGTGGATGATTTAGAAAGCACCTTGAATTTAACCTAGGCATAGTGGGAGACTTTTAATTTAAGTTTGACACATTTTGTTATTTCTTGGCTTTCCTATGGATTTGAAATTGTTGGGGAAAATCCTGAAATAAAGCAGTGGTCACACAAGTGTCTGGGAGGAAGCAGCTGGCCTGTCTGTATTCATGCTGAGACTTACACACGATTGCATATAAATACATGTTTAATAAAGTAAGCTGCTAGTTTTATGAGCATGTGTGTGTGTGAGGGACAGACAGGGCATTTGTGCTGTAAACTTTAGCTTTGCCTGTTATTTCTAACTCTGGAGTTAGTAATCTTGCCTTCATCATTATAGGGGGAGCATGTAAAATATATAAGAAGGTGGGAGATAAACACATTCATGTTAGCCGGGCTCACCACTGCTCCTGGGAACTCCTGCTCTCTTTCTCGACTTTTCAGTGCCAAAGTGTGGAATGGGATATTTTCGTGTGTCTATGTCTCCTGTGAAATCCATGTCTATATCATTAATACTTTGCCATTTGAAATACAATTTCAAAAGTTATCCTTCATTTACAACCCTAATATCCTGACGGCAGTTTTCTTCCCAGCTGTAGTGACTCCCCCCCCTCCCCACTTTGGTAAACGACTCAAGTTCCATGAGGACTTTCACTTCTTTATTTATCATCACAGAAGTGAGGTGTTACTTCACATACATACACACACAAAGAATGAAATAAAGAAATGAAACTCGCTAAGCAGACAAAAACAGGCAACTTTCTACTTAGAAAACAGCCTTCTTCAGTGGGAAAGGTTGGACTGCCATATCTAAGAGAAAGACTTGCTCCCGAATTTGGTAGGTTTGTATCCATCAAGTTTTGTAATTATTAACAGGTATTTGCCAAGTTCTAATTGCTGAATACAATGAATTGGAATTAGACGTGAAAATAGAGCAGAATCTCTCCCCTTGAAGAGTTTTTATTCCAACCACATAGTTCTCAATAAAACTTTTCCCAGGCTGGGTAGTAAAAGGCACCTTTGGTTACCTGAATGGGCAGGTACAGGGCAAATTATTTGGGGGAGGAAAAAAGGAAAGAAAAGGAAGGAGAGGGAGTGCAAGAGAAATCGAAGAAATCACTCTTGGGAAAAGCTTGCCATAAAGGAGCTAAACCCACCTGAAATTCCTACCCACAGACACTCCTCCTCACTTCAGACTCACATCCCCACTTAAAAGGAGAAAATCGTAAAAGGAGGGTGGGGGATGACCATGCCGAAAAGGAATAAAAAGAGAGAAAAGGGGAAAAAAAAAAAACCTACCTGCGAAGTCTTGTTTGTAGTTTTGGCCAGAAATGGTGAGAAGAAAAAGCATGAAGAAGCCGCGAAGTGTGGGGGAGAAAAAGGTGGAAGCGAAGAAACAGCTCCCGGAGCAAACTGTACAAAACCTCGCCAAGAGTGTCGGGAGGCAGGACCGTTATTCCTGCGGAGCAGGTTAGAACTGATCTCTTTCGGCCACTCCAGGAAACACAAACCTGGGGACGGACTGACGTGTTACGCCTCTTCTAATGACATTTTTTTCTTTTTCTTTTCTGTAGGAGAGAGAGAGACCCTGAAACACGCGCCACCTATCTTTGTGGGGAGGGATAATTGAAGCGCCCTGAGCGTGAGCATCATGTGAAAACGTGATCGCCAAGTTTCTCTCTGGGAAAGGATCTGGGATAGATTATACCTTGAAGTCTCCGCAAACGCTTTAGTGGAAGAAATGAAATTCCACCTCCCTCCCTTCCTCTCTCCCTCCCTCTCGCCTCCCTCCCTCCCTTCTCCACGCCCCCCCCCACCCCCCCGTCAAGCCTTTGGCATCATTATCCTCATCACTAAATCCTACAGAGTACAGGGCGGAAAACGGTGCACACCATTCACAGAACTGGAGAACTCTAAGGGGCGAAAGTTAAAGGGAAAGATCCCGGTTCCTCAATCCAGATCGCCTCTTCTTATACAGATGTCTCTAATGACCAGATTTGAGATGCACATTAAATTGTGTGGATTTCTCAGCACGGCTTCTGGAACTAAATTTTTTGCCCTTTCTCTTAATTTTTTTTTTTCTTTTAAGATGCCAGAGCCAGAAAAAAAAAAAAAAAAAGCTTCATGTGAACTGCATTTTAGGGCGTGTGTGTTGCGGTGTGTGTGTGTGATGAATTTCTGGATTGGATCCCAATACTAAAAAGTGGTTTGGCATTTTTTAAAAGGGTCTCTTAAGTAAATTAACATAGAGCGCTGAGTTGCTGAGTTGACCGATCTCTGAATCTCTCCACATCTCACGGAGACCTCACTACAAAGTGAGGGAGTGGGTGTAGGGAGGCAGGAGGAAAAGGAGAAAGGCCATAGAGGAACTTAGCAGCGAAGGAAGATCACCATATTAAACGGCATGGGGTCTAAGTTTTGGAGTATATATTTTTTGATATTGCAATTAAAGTAAAATTAAAAAGAAAAGACTCCACCTTTGCTCTGAAGGGATTGGTTATGTAAATATGGAAGGGATTTCCTGGAGAATACAGCTTTCTACTGTATGGTTAATTAAATAATCACTCAAAAGCTTCCAACGTGACGCTTCTGTCGTAATCCAATCAGGTTACATAGGTCCTAAACAAGAAAGATATTTTCCACATCTGGAAGTCAGCAATTTAGCAAGTACTGCACATTATTAACCAATTCAGAGCCCACTTCCCAGGGGAATTTTTTTTGAAGTTTAAGTGTTCTTAACCAATGCTCTGCTGTTTTGTTAATCAAAAAGCTGGTTTACACTGCACATAATTGGAACTAATATAGAAGTAAATAAAGACAGCCAAATTTGAGGATGCTGAGCACAGGCATTTATCGGAAAAGGAAGAAATCTCTTAGCCTCCAATGGTTCAGGCTCAATTTCTTAGAGAATTGTGAGGCTTTTTCTTCTTCTTCTTCTTCTTCTTTTTTTTTCTTTAAGAGTGAAAGTACTTGAGAACCTCAGAGCACAAATAAACTTTCAGTCCCACAGCCTTTGGGCTTCCTTGCAAAGGTAAAGGTGGAGGTGTCAAGAGGACTAAAGAACAGCCGCATGCCATTTTTTTCTGCTTTAATATTGTTAATATGTTACAGCCCCCTGTTTTCAGTCTGATGAAATCTGAAACAAATAAAACCCTGATCCAACACTAGACTTTTACTTATATGAAGATAAACTGCTTTGAACTGTGCTTTGAATGTGTGCCTAAAGCAAGACTTTGAATGCAAGAGTCATTGGCAATTGCACTCAGAAGAGGGAAAAGCCACCCATGGGTTACCACATCCACACTCCCAGAGGTGCACGGCTTTGTGTTTTGTATGTTTATTGGGTGGGGGGGTGGAGCAGTAGCCACCCAGCATGACCACAACCAATTCTTCCTTTCGGATACAAGGAAGTAAATTTTCACTCTTGGTACAGACTCCCCTCTTTCCTACCTTAAGTATTTATTACAGTGAGAATCTTCTCCCCCACCCCATTCAGATAGATTACCTATAGAGGAGCATGCAAGACCATCAGTCTAAAATTTAATAATAAAAAAAGAAAATTAAAGATTTCCACCATGGGTCAGGCACATTCTCAGTTTTATGCTTTACATTGCTTTAATATTTCTATCTCTATAAATATATGACTTATCAAGTTCCTTCTCTGAGATGTATTTCTATTATTAATATCCTTTTTTTTCTCTTCCCACTTTTCCCCACTTTTTTATTTAAAAAAAATTCGAGTCCAGCTTTCTCTAGAAGTTTGCTTTTCAGCGTTTCCTCTCCCATTTCCAGGACAAAGGTGTCCCTTGCATGGAGTAATTCCAGGCAAGACCCCACCCCAGGACCCCAGGTAACCACTGGAGCTTACAGTCCAGACACACACTCACTGGCAAAACCTCAGGTCAAAGGATCCAATCAAACGGCTAACAAATCACTTCTCTTTATTATGTATATTATTGTCTGGTTACTTAGGATCTGACTTAAAAAAAAAAAAAAGACAAGTATTTCCATGAAAAACACCTAATCATCTGATTACTCTGGGCTCAGTAATTGTTCAAGTGTCAGGAGACAGCCTCAACACTTAGCACTGGGAGTGCCGACGTGCAAGTATTTGAATTGGGGTAAAAAGCAATCTTTCAGGTTCCCATCAAGGTGGATATTTGGAGGGTGGCACGCGAAGCGTCCCCGCGAGGGGTGAGCGCGCCGGTGGGTTGCCCTCCGCCCCTGCCTGGCACGCCCCTGGCACTCCCCTCCCCATTTGACCGAGAGAGTTCACACCAAAGCAGAGGCGGTGGGATCGGAGGAAGCCGGAATGTAAATTTGTACCGAACACTCTCTTAGTCCGAAGGCCAGGTCGGGGACAATGGGGATCGTAGGGCCAGCGGGATGCAGGAGCGCAGGACGCAGGGAAAAGTCGAGAGAGGACTGGGAGCTGCTAGCTTTCGGCTCCTCACACTGCAAAGCAAGTCCTTGCAAATGAATCGCTCCTTCCCGGTCCTTCTTCCCCATTAGTAATCCATTTCGAGGTTAGCGCAGACCAAGGGGATTAAAACAACAGATACATGCAAATGTGAAATAATATTGCAATCGACATTGAAGGGAGAAAAATCATTCTTTAGGGTTTCTTTGAGTAAAACAAACTGCCTCCCTCAGGATTCCCTCCACCCAGGCAGCGTGTGAAGATGCACTTTTGTTTTCCAGTTCCCTCCAGCCAGGACCTGGTGCCTGTCCCCCCATTCACCTCTCAGTCTGTCAATTTCCTTAACTTTCACAGCCGCTCCCCCTTTCTCCCCTGCCCCCAGCTCCGCTTGCTGGCCCAGATGCCAGAAGAGATACAATGTTTCTGCCCTGAACACACAGCCTGTAGAAGGAATTCGCATTTGGCCACAGCTAATTTTTTTTTTAAACAAATTCTGTTTATTCTGTACCATGTGGAGAAAATTAAAAAAAGGAACCTATTCTCTTTTTGAAACGGAATTGATCTTTCATCTAGAGGAATTATTTCGACCCTGTGTTGTTACACAGAAGGTGGGAAACTTCTTTTAGAGTTGCAAGCAAAGGGTGATAAGGGGGACCCCTGCATTGGGGGTGTGTGTGGACGGGGTGGCGGGCGGCAGGGGTCCAAGTCAAGCCAAACGGTTTTCTCACGTGCAAACTCGCAATCCAATCCATTCGGAGTTGAGCCTAGGATAGGAGGGGAAAGTCTATTAAAAAAAAAAAAATCAGGAGCATCTCTCTGAGAAGCCCTTTCAAACAAAATCAAAACAGGACCAGAGAATCTCAGACCGTCTCTAATATCCCTGCTGCGAGGCCCGCGGGCTGTGGAATCTCGCACGTCACCTGGCCCCAGCAGGGCAGCCAGCTGAGAGGTTCATTTTATTTTCTTTTTATTTTATTTTTTGAAGTTAAGGCTGAATCTCGGCTTCAGTGCTTTTTGGCAACGTCTCCATTGACAGGAACCAGCAAACTTCAGGACTCAAATGAGCGTCTTAATTTATTGATGCAAAACAGGTCTGCTTGTCGCCCCCAGTTCTCGGCGCGCTCTGTCCCCCACGCCCCCAGCTTCGGTCCCTTCATTTGATCTCAGGGTAAGGCCCCCGCAGCACAGGCGGAGGAACACGTTGGGGGGGGAGGGGTTCGGCCCCCGCCCACCCCCGTCCCCCAGACCTATACCCGCCCGGGAACCCCGTGACCCCCGCCCCGCGGCCGGGTCAGCTGACCTGGCTCGCTCGCCGGCTCCCCGCCCGCAGCCTTGTTTCCGGTCCCCGGGGTCCGCGAGCTGCGCACCGAGCGGGAGCGGCCGCGGCCGCGAGGTGATGCTGGGGGCTGATTACCATGAGAAAGGCTGTGCCTGGAAAAGCCTCCTCCACGCGACTGTCAATCTCACTAAGGGGTGGGATGGGGGGGACGGAAAGGGGCCCTGTAGGAGTCACCAGAAAACTTGTAGTAAGTTGGATGCGACGCAGGCCCGAGGAGGTGGCTTTCGCCTCAACTTGGAAGGCTGTGGCGTTAAGGGCGCGGACGCCAGCAGCCTCGCCAGGGGATTGAAAACCCTAAGTCCTTCCTTCCCTCCTTTCCTCCCTCTTGCCCTCCTTTCAGCCCTCCCTGACCTTTATCCTTATTTTCTTGAAATTCTTTCCCAATTGCCTTTCCTACATATATCCTTTCTTTCTATCTGATATCTCCCTTTTGCAAGCCCTTATTTTGTTTCCTAACATCTCTTCTCTCTCGCTCTGATTCTTTTCTGCCACCTTTATGTGTCCAGATTTATCATTTCGTTTTGAAAACACAGTGTTTCATATGTAATTAATCTACCAGCAGGAGGTCAGGGACGCCCTGACTAAAGTAACTCCCTGGGTCATCAGAGAACAAGTTCGCCAGGTGTCAGTGAAAAGTAAAATAATAATAGTAACAAAATAAATATAAATCTATATCTCAGTAATCATAGTGGCTCCCTATTCTGAATTATCATATCAGCTCAAATTGGCTTCCTTTTTTCTTAAAAGATATAATCTTCCTGGAAGAAAAATGAATAATACTTGTTGTAGGGAAATTCTTTAGAATTAAGGCAATGTGAAAAATTTTCTCATTTATGGTAATATTTTAGCAGGGCTTAACAGACTTTAGAAATTATAATAGGTAATTTAAAGAAATTTAAACTGTGCTTTTTCTTTTAATGACTATTTGGAAAGTGTAAAAAATTCCTAAAGCACCCCTGCCCCACACGAATCAATTCAGAGAGAAACATCATGCCCTGTGTTTTGTACATGCTAAGCAAATTCACAGCTTGAGTTGCTGGGTTGTTTTCTTCGCCAGGTTGCCCTATTGCCTAGCAGGTGAGTGAACACGGAGTTGCATATGTCATGAATGTGGCTATGGTTTTAGTTTTCCTTATTTTTTTTTCTGTCTTTCATTCATTTTGAGCATGTTGTTCTCCTATTAAAATTCAGAGTTTGCACTTGTTTGCAATTTGTTTACTTAGTTGGATTTTTAAAACTTGTTAGAAGTCAATTGAACATGTATATTAAGCCCTTTTTAGGCCAAGAAAAATAAAGATGCATTAGAAAGATGGTTTTTATGCTTCATAATTATTAATTGACATTTTATGATGAATAATTAATCATTTGAATAATTTTGGTATCTCTGATCTGAACACATATTTGCATATCTAATGCTTGATTTTAACTGTGGTTTTTTTTTTTTAATTCATTCTCTCAGGACGAAGAAACAAAGTAACATTTTAATGTAAAATTTCTCTCTGACACTTGTAAAAGTTTATTTATTAATTGTAGTATTCTTTCCAGATATCCATAAAACTTCTTAACAATTTGTGAATCATTTATGTAGCAGTCATGTACAAGTATGTGACAGAACTACAATTAATGAGGAAAAACAATACCCTATGTAAAATCAAGTCACTCTCCCCAAATGCAGAGATGTGCACTAATTATGCACCATTTTTTCTTATTGGAATTTGATCATTGAACTTTTTGGTTAGGTCTATTTACACATGTCAAAAAGTGAAAATTGAGGTAATTGACAAATAATTCATACCTGAATTTAAGATAATTTTTTACTTTTACTTATTAATATATGGACTGATTTAAAGTTATTTTAAAATGATCAAGCAAGCCTATCCCTGATATCTTTATACCCCTGTGTCAGTTGACGTCCAAAGAATCTATTTTGAATACTAACCCTGCAGGTTACTACGTGTGTGATTACTGACAATCTACTCTGAATTTGTTTCCTTAGCTATGTTGTGGGTACACTAATAGTGCCCATTCTTTTGAGTTTTCTTGAGAACTAAATAAAGTAGTGCCTGAAACTTCACTATAGTGTAGCTTTATTATTGTAATGAAAGGTTGAAAAAATAACATGGAATATACGGATCAATTGAGGACAATTTAATTAATTTTGACTAGTTAAAAACAGCTATTTACCTTTTAGTATCATTCGTCATTTTTCTATTGAGAAGTGAGTGCTGTGTTATTAAAGTGAAGAAATAAAATGGAAAGCATCATAGGATTTTTGGCTGGTTTACAGTTCTTTAGACCTCTTCAAAGAATTCGTAGCCACAGACATGAAAATAAATAGTGTTTTTTTATTCTGTTGGTTAAGGAGTTAATTTGTTGTATTCAATATGGTCATAATTTGGTTATAAATATCAGATTTCTTTTAGTCCAAATGTATGAACTTGAAGTTTCTCATGTTCTTTAGTAACATATTATCTTTGACTGTAAGGGTTAAATGTGCAGAAGCTCAGAAGCGGTCTTGAGTAAGACTTGTGAGAAAAAAAAAAGGGCAAACTTACAAATTTGGAGACCAGGAATTTGGCTGTCAGAACAGTATTTGTTGTAAGACCATTCATAATGAGCTGAGTGAGCATTTCCTTTTGGAATTGTAGTTATCCTGGGGTTTGCTCTAATTCTAAGTACCTATAGTGGGGGAGAAAATCAGTTTACTAATGGAAAATGAAATTCCTCAGTCTCTTAAACATCCAGAAGGCCAGATTTTCTTTTTGATGCAAAAGCTGAAAAGTCAATGCAAATGCTTATGGGAAAAAAACTATTGCGATATTTAATCCCAATACTGACTTCTTTTTCTTTTTTTCCTTAAGACTCCTCAAAACACTTAAAGGGTCCCTTAATTGTTTCCTTTCTCAAAGGATCCATCCATGCTTCTTTTACGTTGAAACTACCAAAAGGGCCATTTGGACATCAGCGTAGGGGCTCAGAGTGACCTGTACCTTTTTCTTTTTTTCCTTTGTAAAAGGCAATGGGACCAAAAACTGTTTGCACCTACAGATTGTTTAGTGACCTGGAAATAACTTCATGCTGCTTTGTGGTCTTCTTTAACAGTCCTTATTCTGTTAAAAGGTCAAATTATAAATCTTGGATGTTACTCAGTTCTAATTTTGCACCGTTCTAAAAGTGATTCTTTTTTTTTTTTGCAGTCATGTTTCAGGTACTTAAATATAAAAACCTTACTCTAAAAAATTATTCTCTTCATGATAATCACAACTATGAAATAATAATAGCTAAGAAAAAAACCTGCTTTTCTAGGCCTGGCAGCGTAGATGTGACCTAGAGAGAATCAACGACTTTCTTCACGGGCCTTTGAATCTGCCAGATCCATCCTCCTGGCAGACGCCTTATACAGGTGACATCCAATGTCTTCTCACCTTTCGCAGACATCCTTCTGAACCACTTGTGCCCACCCAGTCTGCACACTGCATTGTGACCCACTTCCAAACCTCCTGGATGACTTGGTTAGTACTTGTTTTTCCATGTGTGGCTTATTTTGCCTTTTGGACCTAGCACTTAGGCTCATTTTTCCAGGTACAGTATTGGCTCAGGTAGAATGGTTTCTCTGGCTTTGTTGCCTCTGGCTTCCCAGATAAAGTGTCTTTCCTAGTTCAGTCTTCTCACCAGGACCCTTGACTTAGGGAAACTCCCATGGGCAAGTTCCTGCTTGCTCACATATTGGCCCCAGTACTGGGCCTAAGCACAGGACAAGTTAGTGATGAAGGAGAGATCATGATATAGGCATATCTGGAAATTGTTTTTTTTCTTGTATAGTTTTTAAATTGCTTGTTGACTGGGAACTGGACCTCAATGTATTTGACACCAGATTCTTTACATTTTCCTCAATTACAGCATATTACAGTGGCAAAGATATAGGCTTTGAAATTAGATGAGCTGGATTTGAATCCCTGCTTTGTGAGTGCTAATTGTGTATTGAGGACAAGATATTAAGCCTCTGAGAACTTCATTTTTAAAATGAGCAAAAGAGGACTTAAATTTAAGCTGACTGTGGTGAAAAAATATGACAGTATATGTAAAATGCTACAGGGTAGGTATATCAATAAATAGGAATTCCTTCTCGTGAATTACCTGGAAAATACATGAAGTTAAATTACAGAAAACCAGAGTGAATGTAGCATGTATCTTAGATGATACTTATTTCATCATTTTTAATTATTTTAGTGCCATTTATTTAATTATTTTAATTACTTTATGATTTAATTAGGAATTGTTTAACTGGTTCTTGCATTTTACAGAAATCAATGCTTACTGAGAACAAAGTTGGAAAAGGAATATGGAATTTCTTAACTTGTAGTAGAAAAGGTAGAGTGCTCATGATTATAAGCATCACGATTCTAACCTCTGAGGTAAATAAATATACTTTACAATTTCATTATGTATTTCACACTTCTGTTTACAATTGTAAGAAAAAATATTTTTCCACCTAATTCTCTATATGACCTGGCATAAGAGTAAGCACTCTGGCAGCCAGTTTGGTGTGGCCAAGAAATGTCAAAGATCACTCATTCAAGGTAAAAAGAAGAGGCCCTTAATACTGTCCAAAGCTCTATACCTACTCTTAACTCAAACTTCTGAAGTTTGAAGGAACTGGGAAGGGGGTAGAAGGGAAGGAATAGCACTGAGAAAGTTTGCCTGCAGTATCTTCTTCCCACCCCCCAGTTGAGTGCTGAAACATCTGCTTAAAAAAAAAAAAAAGGTAAGAATATGTGTATACTAAAGACATTGCTACACTCTGCTGCCTGCAAATTCAGGAGTAGGGTTGTGTCAGCAGGCCCTGGCATGATCTACTGTGTATGTGACTTTTCTACCCTATGCCCTAGAAAGGAGGGTGTCAGGGGAGGACTGGGTTGTGGACACAGAGAGCATATTGTTCCAATGGTTCTGCTACAGTGCAAACCAGGCTTCTTTTTCTCTCTCTGGAAGTAACTTTGCTACACGCCAAAAAAAAAAAATAATCGATTCCTATTAGGTTTTTCCTTGGCCACTGTGGAACCATAGGTATGGCTTCTGTGCAACGGGGTAATTTTTCTGGGTTGAGGGAAGCTGGCTTACCTATTGTTCTTGGCTCATGGCTAGCACCCTTCTAGACAAGAGGGACAGAACAAAGCTGAAAGTTCACAGACAATACGTGGCCTTTTAAAACAGGAATGAAAAACTAAAACCTTGTTCTTCTAAAGTTTAGTTTATCTATCTACTGTGTATTTGGAATTTCATTTTAGAGAAATCAGCATGATCCTGAGCTATATTATTACCTACCATCATTTAGCATTTATCTGGCATATTGAAAACTTATTTACAATAATTTGCTATAGTAGTCCTGTAGAGATGATCTCTATTGAAGTTTTGCTTCCGTTGGTGAGGATTCTTGTGTAGTTGTGGAGTTCAAGGCTAGGTGAAATATGCTTGCGAAGGTCATTTGAAATCACATTGGACTTTGAATTGGGGGCAAAGTAATGCTTTTTATGATATTAAAGCAAAGTAACATCGTTTGGAAATTTTTAAACCATTGCTTCATTTAGTATCTCTAAATAGTAATTTATTTGACGAAAGAAGGTGACCTCTCAGCAATGTCTCTTTCCCAGTCCCCTGGACTAGTGCCTATTATATAGGAAATATTGGTTGTTGTGTGTGGAGTCTGCCATTCATTAAGAAGTTTTAAAGGGATGTAAATTGATCTCCTATTTCGAACTTGTAAAGGCCTGAGATAAGAATGAGGATAGTGGGAATTCCCTGGCGGTCCACTGGTGCTTTCACTGCAGAGGGTGTGGGTTCAATCCCTGGTCGGGGACCTAAGATCCCGAAAGTCAAGCTGCCCAGCTGAAAAAAATGTGAGGATAGATGAGCCTAGCAGGCAGGGACCATAGAACACTTAGACCGGCACAACCTCCTTTTCATCAAGTTATGTACCAGATTACATTATTAACACAAACTGTTTTATTCCCTTTCTTGTGTGTCAATTTTACACACATTCTGAAAAAAAAATGAAGGAGCAAATGCAGAATTGTGTGTATATATTTGTCTTTCTCTTTAAATGGCTCTGATGAGTCTTTTCATGGTTTATTTTTAAGTAAATATATTACAATTTAATAAGAGGTGTTTTTCTCTGAAAAAGGAAAGAAGTCATCAAGAAAAAATGGAGTAGATTAGTAAAAGTATGGTTTGCTTAAGAAGGCAGGTGTGTAGTTGTAATTTAAGATAAATGATCCCCTCACCCTCTAATACCACACAATAGGTAAATAAAGAAAACAGAGAAGATGGGGAATTTTGTTTTGTTTTTCCATTTTTTTTTGGCCACGCCTCATGGCTTCTGGGATCTTAGTTCCTCACCCAGGTATTGAACCTGGGCCCTCGGCAGTGAAAGTGCTGAGTCCTAACCACTGGACCACCAGGGAATTCCATCTCCTTCAAATGGACAGGCTCCATCAGCCAGTGGGCTGGGTGTTTTTCCTGCCAGCAACTTCATTTTCATGTAGACCAGTAACTGGTTGCCCAAAGATACTGAGGCAAAAAATATTAAGTCCTGATTATAATACTTTCCCCTTCCCATCTCTCTTCTTCCCTCTGCTTTAAGTCCTATTTCTCACTCAGGGCCCTTACCTCTTCTTATCTTTCTTTCCATGCTTTCTATTCAGAGGAAAAACTACCTTTTAAAGATAGCCTTGTTCGCAACCTTCAAAAGGCTTAGCTTTTAAATAATAAGATATGACCCTAGTATTTGAGATTTCCACTGTGCTGCAGAAAATTACCTGGAGAAAACAGAATGTTTACCCGAAATTCATTATGAGGAAGGACAGTTCAATACTATTACTGTCTGCCCACTGCCTAGCATAGAGCTTGGAACATGAGAGGCATTGAATAATGTCTTTTGGATGAATGACTGCATGCATGCATGAATGCCATGTAAAAAAGCCAGACTTAAAACAACAGATGCCGTTTGTTCTACATGGCAAATAAGAGTTAAAAGGCATTAATGTAGGTGCAAAAAGCACTGTGGTCACAAACAGGATTTTGATATTATTTTTGAATTCTGAGTATAATATTTTACTTCCAAAATGAAATACCTAAATCATTTACCAAGCAATAGAGATATAACAGTTCCTCAGTCACTCACTTGCAAAGGAAATTTTCAATACAAATAAAATCATACATATTTATACTAGGGTAATTCAAAATAACTTCCTCACATAAGCACTGCTACGTTCAAATAAAATCTTGCCAACACTTCTGAGTACATTGCTTTAAAAAAAAAATGCTCCCTGTAGCGTCCGAACTATTTAAAAATTTTGCCAGCTTCTTCAACATACATCAGTTATCTCTCTTCAAATCACTGACAAGAGTTTAAAAACTGCTTCATCAGAACAACTGTTACCCTTTCTCATACTCTAGTGAGAACCTGATCTTCTAAAAAGGACCATATTTACAGCTTCTTCTGAAATTTTGAAACCATTTGGCTGATATGTTTTTGCTACATTTTCTTTTCCTGATTTAATTACTGGGGACATTTGCATGAAAACAGGGGGATAGGGACATAAGATTTGTGTCTTATGAGTTCATCTATTTCTGATGCTTATTCTCCACCTGAGATCAGTATCTATTTTATTACAATTGGGAGGCCAGGAACTAGATTGGAAGAGATGAAGAAGTTGTTGGACGTGAACTAAAGTTCAGAAATAGGGACTTAGGAGCTAAAGGATTGGTGGGTGATATGAAAATGGATTTTCTTCTAGTTTACTTATTTACCAGCAGTCATCACGTCAGTCACACATGCTGTTCCATTGAAAAGATCAGAACATTGGCGAACTGCACAGAACTGGTGGGTTGATGCTACTCTAAGAAAATGCCCAGGCAGTTACTACTCTGTCGTAGGGGTCGAGAGGCATCAAAGAAAACAGTTTACGAGCTGAGACGAGGTCATGTATGAACTCTAGAGATGGCCACTGAAAGTTGTGAAGGAGATAAAGCAAAATGCCCCACTAATTTTGACCACCTTCATGAGGAGAATCAGAGAAGACTATTGGCGTGAATTCTGATTGTCTTCACCAGGAGATCCATGGGTATGTAGAATTGTACATGTTCAAAACTGAAGCTGTCATCTTCTCCTAACTTCACTTTCTCCCATGTTCGCCAGCTTGCTGAAGGGCATCGCTGTCCATCCAGTCTCCTGAGCCCCAGCCCTGGGCTGACCTTTGACTCCTGTCTTTCTCTTAACTTCCATAGTAAATCACTAAGTGCTAATGACCTTACTTCCACAAGTTCCTCAAATGTGCTCAAATCCTCCCCACTTACATCCCTACCCTGTTTCAGCTACTCAGCATCTCTTTCCTCAAAGAGGAAATGCCCAGCTTCTAACGGACTTTCCCATTTGTAGTCTTTCTTCCCTCATGTCTGTTCTTCATACCATTACCAGAGTGAGTAATTGATCTAGAACATAAATCTGACTGTGTTACTGCGGAGCATAAAAGCCATCAGCGATTCCCCGTTACATACCAGCTGTGCATCTCCAACTCAGGTAACCCTAAGGATGTAACCCTAAGGATGGGTGTTTTAATATTTACAAAGAGTGTTTTGAAATAATACTACTTCAGCTTCAACTTTGTTTCTTTCCCATAGTTTTGGGTAAAATTGAGGATCCAAGAAGCTGGGCCATGTTAATCTTGCCTGTCTCCCGGGTTTGAGTACCCTAGTGTGAGAAGCACAGTGCCAATGCGATAAACCACAAGTTCTTTATTTTTATTTATTTATTTATTTATTTGCGGTCCGCGGGCCTCTCACTGTTGTGGCCTCTCCCGTTGCGGAGCACAGGCTCCGGACGCGCAGGCTCAGCGGCCATGGCTCACGGGCCCAGCCGCTCCATGGCATGT
>NC_041215.1:51608193-51617607 GCF_002837175.3 Physeter macrocephalus
GGACCGGGGCACGAACCCGTGTCCCCTGCATCGGCAGGCGGACTCTCAACCACTGCGCCACCAGGGAAGCCCCACAAGTTCTTTAGAAAAGCACATGTGGTCCTCCTAGATGGAATGTTTTCTTTTCTTCATCCTCTTCTCCCTCCACTCTTCAAATGGCACATTACACTTTTATAATATTGTTTGTATTTTCCCCTGAACAAACCATGCTGTTTCCAATGTTAGGGCCTTTGCCTATACCGTTTACTCTACCAGGAATACTCCTTCCTGCTCCCTTTATTTGGCTGACTTCTCTGTTCATCCTTTAACTCAGCACACATGTCATCTCCTCCTGGCCCTTCTGTGTCCTCATAGCATTTAACACTCTGCACTGAGGTCCTTCCTTTATGTCTTCTTTCAACTGGAATAAGGCCTCCATGAGGTCAGGGACACTGTCATCCTTGACTTCATACCCTATGATGGGCTGAATGTTGTGTCCCCCAAAATTAATTTATTAAAGCCCTAACCCCCAATGTGATGGTAATTGGAGGTGGGGCCTTTGGGAGGAAATTAGGCTTAGATGAGGTCATGAGGGTGGGGTACCCATGATGGGATTAGTGTTCTTATAAGAAGAGGAACACAGAGATCATGCTCTCTCCTTGGGCATGCAGTGAAGAAAGGTTATGTGAGCACACAGCAAGAAGGTGGCTGTCCACAAGTCAGGAAGCCAGTTCTCAATAGGAACTGAACCTGCTGGCACCTTGATCTTAGACTTCACAGCTTTCAAACCTGTGAGAAATGTGTCTATTGTTTAAGTCACCCAGTCTATGGTATTCTGTTATAGCAGCCTTAGCTAAGTATCCCCATCTCTTAGTAAGTATCTGGCACATAGTGAACACTTAAGAATACTTTTTAAACTGAATATGAATGTCATGGTACAAACTAATTTTTATTACTGAACGAAGAACTCCAAGCACATGCGTTTTTTTTTTTCACATGCATGTTTTATTGGTAATGCGTTTAGCCACCAGAAGACCTTCCATGCTTCATATTAAGAGGAGACCCGGGGCTTCCGGGGCTTCCCTGGTGGCGCAGTGGTTGCGCGTCCGCCCGCCGATGCAGGGGAACCTGGTTCGCGCCCCGGTCTGGGAGGATCCCACATGCCGCGGAACAGCTGGGCCCGTGAGCCATGGCCGCTGAGCCTGCGCGTCCGGAGCCTGTGCTCCGCAACGGGAGAGGCCACAACAGAGGGAGGCCCGCATACCAAAAAAAAAAAAAAAAAAAAGAGGAGACCCAAAAGATGGAAATTTCTCACTGCATTTTTGAATAACTTGCATTAGTTTAAACATGCATTTGCAAAAGTATTAAAATAACAAGACCTTTCACATGTAAACATTTTCAAATTTCAAAGCTTTTACATGTGCATTATTTTACTTGAGTCTTATAATAAACTTTCAAGGTTAGCAAATATTTTTATCCCTAATTTGGAAAAGCAGGAAATTAAGATTTTGATGGAGTAAGACAAAATAATCAAACCTATTTTGGGAGTCCCAAGTATGTTTCAGATATGGAAACATCTTTGGAAACTGGTAAAGGGCAAATCTTATTATTCTTATGTGACAGATGAGGAAATACGGTGTTGAAAGGACTGGCTCAGAGTCACATGGGACTACTGTCAAAGTAAAAATTGAACCCAGTGTCCTGTGACTCTGTTTGGTCCTGATACATACATATATATATATATATATATATATATATATATATGTATTAGAAAGGAAGCCATGGTCTTAAGAGAGCACTGGAAGGAATTTTTTTCTCCTCTTTTCCATAACTGGTCTGTTACTTGTCTTTAGCACACAAAGACACCAGATCATAACCACAGTCATTCAAGAGAGTAGTTTGGAAGTGAAATTGGAAAATTAATTTGGCTTATTTGAGACAGGAGAGTAGGGGCAGCAGGGATCATATAGAGACTGAATATTTTAAAAATAATTTGTTCCCTTTGTCTCAAAGTCATAAACTTCTTAGTTTTAAGTAAACATAATGAAACTATCCGAATATATGTTACCTGCAATTTTCCGGAATTTTTTTCTGATAAATGTGAGTTCTAAGAAAATGTATATTTCTTAGAGTTCTGTTGTTGAATGAAGGGCTGCTTCCAGTGAGAGGCTGTCTTTCACTTCTCTTCACTCAGGATTTTATAACGCAAATTTAGCAGATATTCTTTTGAAGGGAAAAAAATTTCTCAGAAGTTAAAATGGTAGATAAAAACATATTATTTGCTATATTTGTGCTTTACAATGTAAGTATGAAATAATGTAAATGTGCTGTCTAATGCATCAGTATTATTAGCCAATTAATAAATTCAAATATGTGATGAATCACCTCATTTCCTAAGCTAATGGATTGCTTGACAGTTGCATACATGTATCATATATGTGTTCATTGCAAATGCTTATTAATTTCTGCTATGTGCTGGGCACCATGCTAGGAATAAGGGTACAACAGTGATCAAGACAGGCCTAATCCGGGACTTCCTTGGTGGTCCAGTGGTTAAGACTCTGCACTCCCGATGCAAGGGGCACGGGTTCCATCCCTGGTCAGGGAACTAAGATCCCACATGCCACACAGCATGGCCAAAAAAAAATAATAATAATAATAATAGTAATAGCAATAATAATAATAAAGAAAAAAAAAGACAGACCTAATCCTTGCAGGCTGGCGGGGAGGACAGACTGTGTGTGATGAATGCTACTGAGAAAAATAATAATAATAATAATAGTAATAGCAATAATAATAATAAAGAAAAAAAAAGACAGACCTAATCCTTGCAGGCTGGCGGGGAGGACAGACTGTGTGTGATGAATGCTACTGAGAGTATAGAAGTCAGACCCATCTAGCCAAACGATGGCTACAAAATAAAGTGAAGGCGAGAGTAGATCTTCCTAATGCACAAAAGGTCAGGTCTTTAAAATCCATCAGCTACCACTGAAATTAGTTTAAATCACCTGTGACGTGTTTTAACCCTTCCAGGCTGGGCTAAATGTATCTTGGGACCTTGGAGCAGGCTGGGAGGAAGAGGGGAGAAAGCCTAGTGTCAGAGTTTCAGGGAAGGAGACCGACGTTCCAATGACAATAGCTAGAGCGCTTTGGTGCCCAAAGCTCTCAGGAGACTGACCTCAGCAACCGGGGTTAATTCTGGTGGGTTGGTACTCTTCTTGCCAAGTATGAGGCAGTGTCTGTTCCTTTCTTGGGGTTCTGCTTCGGTTGTAATTGGACCCCAATCCGACCCATGTTGGGTCTCATGGACCAGCTCTGGCCCCTGACAGGAGGACATTATAGCAAGGGCTAGACAGGTTATCAGGGGAGTGGCCTCAAGCTGGCAATCAGACCAGGGCACTTGTTTCAGGTGAGAACCAAATACAGGGACCACATCAGAAGGAACTGGGCGTTTGGAGGCTGCTCCTTAGGGGGCTTTCGGGTTCCTGGATCCTCCCTAGGGATCAGGCTCTGTTCAGCAGTCTCCCTCTCTCTTTCCTCAACACTCTCTTCCTGCCTCCACTGCTCCTCTCTTCATCATCTATTTGTTTATATTCCAGTACTATATCTGTTATGCTCAAATGTTGACTAAGGCTTCTGTTTGCAACAACAGTTAATAGCTTTTGAATGTGGATTTGGCTTTCATTAGGAGAATATTATTTTCAGTAATTGTCAGTTCACTAGAATATAGGTAAGGCTTTAGGATTTTGCTTTGAAAAGTATGATGCTTGAAGTTAAAACAAGTATAAACAAATAACATTAATATTTTGATTTATGAATTGATTTTCGTGGTTGTACAGTTTTTAACCTAAAACAGAAAAAAGATAACAAAACTATAAAGAAGTCTTTAGTGAATATATGAATTTGTTTCCTTAAGCGTCTTTACTCTTTACTTAAGATAACTAAGTAGCACACATACATATGCTGTTACTATGTAATGGAATAGGTCTTTAGAAATGGACCCAAGTAGACATAAGCTCATCAATTGTTTATGTTTTTGCTCAACTTTATTTTTTTAAAAATTACATTACAATTACATTACATTACAAAAATGGAGCTTTATTTTCTGTTTGAATTTAAGTTCTTTCTTTAACCTCTGTTTTAAGTCAACTACTTACCACTTGGGCAAGTGATTTTGGCCAAGTCACTTAACTTCTTTGGGCCTTAGTTTCTACATCGATAAATATCAGATAATAGCACCAAGGTAATAGGATCATGAATTAGAGCAAACAAGACAGTGGGGATCCAGGTGCTTGTTAACTGCAAAGCGCTAATGCATGTGTTTGGTATTTATATTCAGATGCAGGTTATGCTTGCATCCTATAAATTAAAATTTGTTCTAAAACTCCACCAGTTCCTGAGGCAAGAAAATGTGAAATGGCAACGACTAAAAGGGTCAGTGAAACTCTTGGCTTCTAACCAATCCTGTACAAAATCTTTCCTAACCACATATTTTAAAAGATGAGGAAAGATAAAGGAATGAAGAGAAATGCCCTTTTTCTCTAACCCTTAAAACATTTTTTCTTCCCAAGAAACTCAGTTATAGAAGCTTGAACCTAACTCAGTACTAAAGGTGGCCATTCAGAGAACTGTTTAGAATGTTGTATTAATGAAAGTGAGGTGCCATGAACATGTACTCTTATCAGACAGAGGTGGACATGATCAGAACAAGCTTGCTCACAAAGCCATTCCCTGTCCTTGGCCATGAGTCACAAAAATCTGATGTCTGGACATGAAATGAAATGCTTCCTTGAACCAAAGTTGAAATTTGTGTGTGCGTGTGTGTGTGTATGTGTGTTTGTGTATTTAATATGTAAAGGAAGAATGAAATCAAGACATGAAACTCTTTCATTGACTCAAGTTTAGGGCCAAATTTTAATAACACAGCTGTCTGGATGTCAGACACTAATGAGAACATAAGGAATTCCTGGATAGAAAAGGGCTGGTTGGCCCAATGGCCTGTCTCCTTCAAGTTTATTGCAACACACCTCTCCGTGTTGTCAGCAAATCTTCCAACCCCTTTTGCCTACATAAACATGTCCCGCTGTCTCTTAAACTCATTTTTTCTTTATGTTTCACTCAATGGACTTCTTGGTAATTTGCAGTATTCTCCATATGCTGGGGGATCGCTGGATGAAGTAGTTTCACATTATCGCTACTTCTCAATTAATTACATAAAATATTCAAGAGTAAAATATTTTCAGCAGATAGCACTGGAAATTTGGAAGAAATCAACTTAAAAAACAAACTTACAATGCATTTAGAAAGAAACAACTGTTCTTTTGCTAATCTACGTTTTATTCTTAAAGATGTGAAGACAAAAGTGGAGAGTGATTAAGGTGGGCAAACATAAACTCTTTTGCTGTATTAGCCTCATTAACAGATTTCTTAACAAGAAGAAAATGCTAAGCTCAAATGATATAACAAAGAAAAGGACCTGATGTTTAATTTTGGTTGGGTTAAAGCCATATTCCAGATAATATTTTTATTTCCCTAATTATATCAATATTTCAGGCATAAATTTGACTTGAACTATTCAAAACATTGAATCGGTTCTCTGAATCAGTGTAGAAATGATTTTACATCAAAAACTTTTTTTCCCCCAAACTTTCTACATGCCTGAAGACCAATGAGCTTGGGGCAAGTTCTTCGGTTGACTGTGGGACCTTCTGATTGGAAAATATCTTGCAAAACTTCCTTTAAGATTTGATCGGAGGGCAAGGAAATGGAAATAACTGAAGGGTGCTGAGGAGAATGAAAGATTAATGGGTTAGCTGAATATTTTACATTTTCATTTTTGAATGCCATTATTTTAAAATTATTTCAACATAGGTGTGTTGATGTGTGTGTAGAGATTATACGTTGGTTTTAGTCTTTTGTTGATAAACACATAAGGTAACCATCTTGCTCCGGTTCGCCCTGGCATTTTCTTGTTTTAGCCCTGAAAGTCCCACTTCCTGTGAAATTTCTCAGCACCAAGTAAACAGGTAATTCACAAACACATATGAAAAACATAAAAATAATTTGCTCCCAAGATTTGCTAAGCTTTTTGGTCTTCATACTCTTCATACTCTGGGAACTCAAAAAGCAAAGTGTTACATTAGCATTAAGGATTTTGCTCTCGTTAAATAAAACAGCCTACATTCGGGTGTCAGCACCTTGGTGACTATGGTGAAAGATGATCCACTTGATTGTTTCTTTTAAATTGTTTCCAAGCTCAGATGCATGATAGCTTATTTTAAAAAAGAGCTGGAAAATATTTAAAAATCAAACCTATTTTCTTCCAAACTTTTCTCTTCCAAGTCCCTTGCTCTCCAGATGCGCTGTAAGATACATCCTGCATCTAGCATGTTGAATGATCTCCAAAATCTCTGATGCCTAAGCCATGTCCTATTGTCCAGATTAAGGTAGGAAAAAATGATCTATGGTGACTTATTTTAATCTTCTGTGCCTCAATCAGAGGAATTCTGTAAGTATTTTGTGTAAGTATGTTGCTGATTTTAAATTTGTGGATGGTGACTTTTGAACTTTCTCAAGAAGGAGGTCTCAATAAAGAACATGCCTGAATCCCCATCTTAATGATTTTTAGCTTCAGCAAAGCCATTTACTGGATTCCTCTTCCTAACAACTGCTCTGCCAAGCATTGTATAAAACAGCATTCTTCATGGTTAGATGATCCTATGGAAGGTGAGCAAAAGATTTTAAACACAGAGAAATGCAACCAGCTACTCATTCAGAATTTCTCCATCTTTCACACGCATGCTGTGTCTCTGTGGTAGTATCTTGTTGTTTGCGTCTGCATGCGTGTGCTTGCATGTGTAAACACATAGCATTTAGCTACAGAACATGTCACACATTTCTTTCCTGGTCACCATGCTGCATGACTGATCCATTTCATATGATGTGTTTAGTATGGTTCATTGCCCACTGGTCTTATTATTTAACAATTTGCATTAAATTGAATTTTCTATTTACAGGTGTAAATGGAAATTTCGGTTTCTGAGAATTTATTATTTACTGGCTAGAATGTTCTTGCTTGAATTAACTCTGCCAATATTGGATTGTGTATACCTGGAATAAAGTTTGGGATATTTAATTAGAATATCATCGTAATAGGAACTTGTTATTTTTATGGCTAAGCTTGAGTTACTGAGGCCAGATAAGTACCATTAGTCTAGGAGACATTTACCATAATTCTCTAGAGATTTTTTTTTAAAAACATGTATTTTTCTTGATGGATCAGAGGAAGTTAAATTAGTGGCAATGTGTATAAATTACTCAAAACTCAAAAAGCTTGAAACCTTTATCATCAGCTGTAACATTTTGTTGATAACTGGAAATTTCTCATTTTGAACTCTTTTAGCTTCCCAAAAGCTCAGGGCAGTAACGCATATTGACTGCATACTGTTTGCCAGGCTTTGACTATATGCTTTACCTATCTTGCTTCATTAAATCCTCAAAGTACAGTATCTTGTGAGGGGGGCATGGTGTTTATTCCCAATTTACAGGAAATGGATGCTTAAGAAAGATCACAAATTTGCCTGCACACATACCCAGTGAGTGATGGAATCACTCTGAAGCCTGCTTTCCAGGCCACTGCTATATTGTGGGTCAACTACTCTCAACTCCATAGTGTTGCTCTTCTGCCACTGTCCTCACGTCCCAGCTCCCGCTTAACATCTCAATGCTTCAGAACATGCTAGCACCATTCACTGCTTCAGGCTTTCGATGTGTTGTTCCATTCTTACCTTCTCTGCCTGACACACTCTTTTTTTTTTTAAATTAATTAATTAATTTATTTATTTTTGGCTGTGTTGGGTCTTCGTTTCTGTGCGAGGGCTTTCTCCAGTTGCGGCAAGCGGGAGCCACTGTTCATTGCGTTGCGCGGGCCTCTCACTGTCGCGGAGCACAGGCTCCAGACGCGCAGGCTCAGTAGTTGTGGCTCACGGACCCAGTTGCTCCGCGGCATGTGGGATCCTCCCAGACCAGAGCTCGAACCCGTGTCCCCTGCATCGGCAGGCAGACTGTCAACCACTGCGCCACCAGGGAAGCCCCTGCCTGACACACTCTTAATTTTATGTTTTTCTAAATCAGTTCCAGCATTGGAATGGTCATTAATTGAGACTATCCATAATGGATCTGGCAGAGTCTGTCCAAACACCTAGGACAGCGTGTGTGTGTTTTCATATTTTAGTTTTTAGCTTCTCTCTCTCTCTCTCTTTTTTTTTTTTTTTTTTTGCGGTACGCGGGCCTCTCACCGCCGTGGCTTCTCCCGCTGCGGAGCACAGGCTTCGGACGCGCAGGTCCAGCGGCCATGGCTCACGGGCCCAGCCGCTCAGCGGCATGTGGGATCCTCCCAGACCGGGGCACGAACCCGCGTCCCCTGCATCAGCAGGCGGACTCTCAACCACTGCGCCACCAGGGAAGCCCTCTCTCTCTCTCTTTTTAAAACAGCCTTATTGAGGTATAATTCATATACCATATAATTGACCCATTTAAAGCCAAGCCTACAATTCAATGGTTTTTAGTATATTCACAGATATGTGCAGCAATCACCCAAGTCAATTTAGAATCTTTTCATCACTACAAAGAGAAATCTTGTACCCTTTAGCTATCATTCCTTTCCACCCACCCCTCCATTTCCCTCAGCCCTAATCAACCACAAATCTACGTTCTGTCTCCTCGGATTTTCCTCTTCTGGACATTTTATATAAATGGAATCACATCATACATGGTCTTTTGTCACTGGCTTCTTTCATCTAATATAATGTTTTCACAGTTCATCACTGTTGTAGCATGCATCAATATTTCATTCCTTACCGTGGCTGAATACTATTCCATTATGTGGATAGACCACCTTTGGCTTATCCATTCATCTATTGATGGACACTTAGGTTGTTTCCACCTTTTGGTGATTGTGAATAGTGCTGCTATGAACATTTGTGTATACAAGTTTTTGTTTGAAGACCTGTTTTCTGCTCTTTTGGGGATATATCTAGGAGTGAAATGGCTGGGTCTCAAGTCTATGTCTCACTTTTTGAGGAACTGGCAAACTGTTTTCCATAGCTGTATTGTTTTATATTCCCATGAGCAATGCATGATGGTTCCAATTTCTCCACATCCTTGCCAACCACGTTATTTTCTTTTTTTTTTTAACATCTTTATTGGAGTATAATTGCTTTACAATGGTGTGTTAGTTTCTGCTTTATAACAAAGTGAATCAGTTATACATGTACATATGTTCCCATATCTCTTCCCTCTTGCGTCTCCCTCCCTCCCACCTTCCCTATCCCACCCCTCTAGGTGGTCACAAACCACTGAGCTGATCTCCCTGTGCTATGCGGCTGCTTCCCACTAGCTATCTATTTTACATTTGGTAGTGTATATATGTCCATG
>NC_041215.1:51617997-51619104 GCF_002837175.3 Physeter macrocephalus
CTTTTTATGGCTGAGTAATATTCCATTGTATATATGTGCCACATCTTCTTTATCCATTCATCTGTTGATGGACAGTTAGGTTGCTTCCATGTCCTGGCTATTGTAAATAGAGCTGCAATGAACATTTTGGTACATGACTCTTTTTGAATTATGGTTTTCTCAGGGTATATGCCCAGTAGTGGGATTGCGGGGTCGTATGGTAGTTCTATTTGTAGTTTTTTAAGGAACCTCCATACTGTTCTCCATAGTGGCTGTATCAATTTACATTCCCACCAGCAGTGCAAGAGGGTTCCCTTTTCTCCACACCCTCTCCAGCATTTATTGTTTCTAGATATTTTGATGATGGCCATTCTGACCGGTGTGAGATGATATCTCATTGTAGTTTTGATTTGGATTTCTCTAATGATTAATAATGTTGAGCATTCTTTCATGTGTTTGTTAGCAACCTGTATATCTTCTTTGGAGAAATGTCTATTTAGGTCTTCTGCCCATTTTTGGATTGGGTTGTTTGTTTTTTTGATATTGTTTTTTTTTTTTTTTGCGGTACATGGGCCTCTCACTGTTGTGGCCTCTCTCGTTGTGGAGCACAGTCTCCGGATGCGCAGGCTCAGTGGCCATGGCTCACAGGCCCAGCCGCTTCGTGGAATGTGGGATCTTCCTGGACCGTGGAATGTGGGATCTTCCCGGACCGTGGCACGAACCCACGTCCCCTGCATCGGCAGGCGGACTCTCAACCACTGCGCCACCAGGGAAGCCCTGTTTTTTTGATATTGAGCTGCATGAGCTGCTTGTAAATTTTGGAGATTAATCCTTTGTCAGTTGCTTCATTTGCAAATATTTTCTCCCATTCTGAGGGTTGTCTTTTTGTCTTGTTTATGGTTTCCTTTGCTGTGCAAAAGCTTTTACTAAAGTCTCATTAGGTCCCATTTGTTTATTTTTATTTCCATTTCTCTAGGAGGTGGGTCAAAAAGGATCTTGCTGTGATTTATGTTATAGTGTTCTGTGTACATTTTCCTCTAAGAGTTTGATGGTGTCTGGCCTTACATTTAGGTCTTTAATCCATTTTGAGTTTATTTTTGTGTATGGTGTTAGGGAGTGTTCTAATTT
>NC_041215.1:51621047-51704172 GCF_002837175.3 Physeter macrocephalus
AGTGTTCCATGAGCACTTGAGAAGAATGTGTATTCTGTTGTTTTTGGATGGAATGTCCTATAAATATCAATTAAGTCCATCTTGTGTAATGTATCATTTAAAGCTTGTGTTTCCTTATTTATTTTCATTTTGGATGATCTGTCCATTGGTGAAAGTGGGGTGTTAAAGTCCCCTACTATGATTGTGTTACTGTCGATTTCCCCTTTTATGGCTGTTAGTATTTGCCTTATGTATTGAGGTGCTCCTATGTTGGGTGCATAAATATTTACAATTGTTATATCTTCTTCATGGATCGATCCCTTGATCATTATATAGTGTCCTTCTTTGTCTCTTGTTATAGTTTTTACTTTAAAGTCTATTTTGTCTGATATGAGAATTGCTACTCCAGCTTTCTTCTGATTTCCATTTGCATGGAATATCTTTTTCCATCCCCTCACTTTCAGTCTGTATGTGTCCCTAGGTCTGAAGTGGGTCTCTTGTAGACAGCATATATATGGGTCTTGTTTTTGTTTCCATTCAGCCAGTCTGTGTCTTTTGGTGGGAGCATTTAATCCATTTACATTTAAGGTAATTATCGATATGTATGGTTCTATTACCATTTACTGAATTGTTTCGGGTTGTTCTTGTAGGTCTTTTCCTTCTCTTGTGTTTCTTGCCTAGAGAAGTTCCTTTAGCATTTGTTGTAAAGCTGGTTTGGTGGTGCTGAACTCTCTCAGCTTTTGCTTGTCTGTAAAGGTTTTAATTTCTCCATCAAATCTGAATGAGATCCTTGCTGGGTAGAGTAATCTTGGTTGTAGGTTTTTTTCCTTCATCACTTTAAATATGTCCTGCCACTCCCTTCTGGCTTGGAGAGTTTCTGCTGAAAGATCCGATGTTAACCTTATGGGGATTCCTTTGTGTGTTATTTGTTGTTTTTCCCTTGTTGCTTTTAATATGTTTTCTTTGTATTTAATTTTTGACAGTTTGATTATTATGTGTCTTGGTGTGTTTATCCTTGGGTTTATCCTGTATGGGACTCTCTGTGCTTCCTGGACTTAATTAACTATTTCCTTTCCCATATTAGGGAAGTTTTCAACTATAATCTCTTCAAATATTTTCTCAGTCCCTTTCTTTTTCTCTTCTTCTTCTGGGACCCCTATAATTCGAATGTTGGTGCGTTTAATGTCCAGGTCACTTATCCGTTCTTCTGCCTCAGTTATTCTGCTATTGATCCCTTCTAGAGTATTTTTAATTGCATTTATTGTGTTGTTCATCGTTGCTTGTTTCCTCTTTAGTTCTCCTAGGTCCTTGTTAAATGTTTCTTGCATTTTCTCTATTCTATTTCCAAGATTTTGGATCATCTTTACTATCATTATTCTGAATTCTTTTTCAGGTAGACTGCCTATTTCCTCTTCATTTGTTAGGTCTGGTGGGTTTTTACCTTGCTCCTTCATCTGCTTTGTGTTTCTCTTTCTTCTCATTTTGCTTAACTTACTATGTTTGTGGTCTCCTTTTCGCAGGCTGCAGGTTTGTACTTCCCATTGTTTTTGGTTTCTGTCCCCAGTGGCTAAGGTTGGTTCAGTGGGGTGTGTAGGCTTCCTGGTGGAGAGGAGTAGTGCCTGTGTTCTGGTGGATGAGGCTGGATCTTGTCTTTCTGGTGGGCAGGTCCACGTCTGGTGGTGTGTTTTGGGGTGTCTGTGGCCTTATTATGATTTTAGGCAGCCTCTCTGCTAATGGATGGGGTTGTGCTCCTGTCTTGCTAGTTGTTTGGCATAGCGTGTCCAGCACTGTAGCTTGCTGGTCGTTGAGTGAAGCTGGGTCTTGGCGTTGTGATGGAGATCTCTGGGGAGATTTTTGCCATTTGATATTATGTGGAGCTGGGAGGTCTCTTGTGGACTGGGTCCTAAAGTTGGCTCTTCCACCTCAGAGGCACAGCACTGACTCCTGGCCAGAGTACCAAGAGCCTTTCATCCACATGGCTCAGAATAAAAGGGAGAAAAAATAGAAATAAATAAATAAATAAAATAAAGTAAAATAAAATAAAGTTATTAAAATAAGGAATAAAAAATAATTATTAAGAAAAAAATTTTTTTAAGTAAAAAAAAAAAACAATGGATGGACAGAACCCTAGGACAAATGGTAAAAGCAAAGGTATACAGACAAAATCACACAGAGAAGCATATACATACACACTCACAAACAGAGAAAAAGGGGGAGAAAAATATCTTTGCTCCCAAAGTCCACCTCCTCAATTTGGGATGATTCGTTGTCTATTCAGGTATTCCACAGATGCAGGGTACACCAGGTTGATTGTGGAGCTTTAATCTGCTGCTCCTGAGGCTGCTGGGAGAGATTTCCCTTTCTCTTCTTTGTTCGCACAGCTTCCGGGGTTCAGCTTTGGATTTGGCCCCGCCTCTGCGTGTAGGTCGCCTGAGAGCGTCTGTTCTTCGCTCAGACAGGACGGGGTTAAAGGAGCAGCTGATTCGGGGGCTCTGGCTCAGGCTGGAGGGAGGGAGGGGCACGGATGCAGGGCGAGCCTGCGGGGGCAGAGGCCGGTGTGACGTTGCACCAGCCTGAGGCGCGCCTTGCGTTCTCCCTGGGAAGTTGTCCCTGGATCGCGGGACCCTGGTAGTGGCGGGCTGCACAGGCTCCCGGGAGGGGAGGTGTGGAGAGTGACCTGTTCTCGCACACAGGCTTCTTGGTGGCGGCAGCAGCAGCCTTAGTGTCTCATTCTCGTCTCTGGGGTCTGTGCTGATATCCGCGGCTCGCGCCTGTCTCTGGAGCTCCTTTAAGCGGCGTTCTTAATCCCCTCTCCTCCTGCACCAGGAAACAAAGAGGCAAGAAAAAGTGTCTTGCCTCTTTGGCAGGTCCAGACTTTTTCCCAGACTCCCTCCCGGCTAGCTGTGGCGCACTAGCCCCTTCAGGCTGTGTTCACGCCGCCAACCCCAGTCCTCTCCCTGGGATCCGACCTCCGAAGCCTGAGCCTCAGCTCCCAGCCCCCGCCCGTCCTGGCGGGTGAGCAAACAAGCCTCTCGGTCTGGTGAGTGCTGGTCGGCACCCGTCCTCTGCGGGAATCTCTCCGCTTTGCCCTCCGCACCCCTGTGGCTGCGCTCTCCTCCACCGCTCTGAAGCTTCCCCCTCTGCCACCCGCAGTCTTTGCCCGCGAAGGGGCTTCTAGTGTGTGGGAACCTTTCCTCCTTCACAGCTCCCTCCCACTCGTGCGGGTCCCGTCCCTATTCTTTTGTCTTTGTTTTTTCTTTTTTCTTTTTCCCTACCCAGGTACGTGGGGAGTGTCTTGCCTTTTGGGAGGTCTGAGATCTTCTGCCGGCGTTCAGTGGGTGTTCTATAGGAGCAGTTCCACGTGTAGATGTATTTCTGATGTATTTGTGTGGAGGAAGATGATCTCTGCATCTTACTCTTCCACCGTCTTGAAGCTCCTCCACATGTGTTATTTTCTATTGTTGTTGTTGCTGTTTGGTTGTAGCCATTCTAGTGGGTGTTAAGTGGCCTAATTTTTATTATCATTTTTAAGACTTTTCAAGAAAGCTTTAGGCATTTCTCGTTTGTGCTCCCAAGCAGCGGTTTACACCTCCCTTAAATTATTTGTCACTACATTCTATAATCTCTTTCTCTGCCCCTTTACCCTCTTCTTGAAACCAGGATGGGCAGTCTTACTTTTGTATTTGCAGGGCCCGGTAATGCTTGTGAATGAATGAATAAAGGAATGAAGGGAGTTGTGGGGACGAGAAGTGTTGGGAACTGACATTTCTTTATGATTACTGCTGTTGTGCCAGGTACTGCATAGTGCTAACATACTATCTCATTTAATTTTTGTAAGATTAGTAAGAATAAGGTGCTATGTTCTTCATTTTACAGAAGGAGAAATGAAACAAGAGGAAATATCTTGTCACCCAGTCACCAAGCACAGAGCCTGGCTTCAAACCCAATGCTCTCTGCATCCAAAACCTGTGTTGATTTCACAACAACATCCCACAATAGAAAAAAAAAAAAAGACAATAGGGACCATTATTATTCTTATTACTACAACTATGACTACCTCCACTCATTGGATGCTTCCTGTGTGCCATATACCATGACGGCTATTTTTGAGCTACTATCTAATTTAATCATTTTAAGAATCTAGTGACTCAAACGTTATTATTGTTACAGTGAAATAGTCTCTGAAAAGTTAAGTAGTTTGTCCAAGATCAAACACCAGCTAATAAACGATGAGCTCAAATCCAGGTCTAAGTGTAAAGTGTTTGTACTTCTATCAATGTAGGGAAAAATGCATCAGAGATCTGAAAGTTTACCTGGTTATCTGATGGGATGGGAAGTCAGTCAGGTAACCAGGCAACCAGAATTCCCAACAAATTTTTCCAAGTACTCTTGGTTTTCTTAATTGCCTCCAGTCATGATTTTGGTGGTGTCAATATTTGGCTAAATCTATGTATAATGAAAAAAGTACTCTGTAACCCTAAAAGAATCTTCTGTTCACTGACTTACTGTGTTTTAAATCATCTTACCTGTAATATATGTAAAGTGTAGTACATCTGATTGACAATTTTTTTTAGATAGTAACAAATTGGCTACTCCTGCTTTTAACAATTTGGTCATCCATCCATCCATTCAATATTTATGCTACATGGTCATTTTTTCTTTTATTGCATAAATTCTACCTTAGAGCTATGTGAAATACTGGTAAGAATTCATGGTAAAGATAAATAAGAAACATTATAACAAGTAGAGAAGATTTTAAAGAAATATACTCTGATTTTATACTGATTTATATACTCTGATTTCAGAGTATCTTTCCAGGATTTATAGTAGGTTATTAAATATTGGGAATCCTCTACATGGTCATGTTTTGGAGGCAGGTATAAGTGGAAAAGAAGATGCATCATATGACTTTAAACTTCAAATAATTTTAATCAATGTATTGATTAAAATTCTCAATATCCTATTTTGATGTTTCGCCCATTCTTTTTGTGTCATGCTCCTCATTGCTCTTCATGCCTTTTTCAAGGTTTTTTTTTGTTTGTTTGTTTGTTTGTTTTGTTTTAGTTCAATAGAGACCTGTGTTACCATTTGGCATATGTCTCCCTTGTCAGTGACATCTTGAAAATTAAAAAAAATAATACCTCCCTCGCCTGCATCCACTCAGGTTGGCTGCCTGTAACTGCCCCGTGCTTCAAAATATGTCACCTTATTAAATTCTGCAAATTGTTCTGAACATTGTCTCTATAAATGTTTTGGAAGGGCTTTACTGTCAGGTCAGCTTTCTAAGGGCTAGAAATATGTCAAACCTGGCAGCCTTACCTTTATTTAAGAGCCAAAATACAAATAAGTAGATTACAAAGCAATCAATCAATACAGCATTGCAGGATGTTGCGGTTGGCATTGACCTCGAAGTTCTGCACCCTCATTTTACAGATGAGTAAGCTCATCCGTAAACTCTGCAGGAGCTGGGGTTTTGCCTTGACTCCGTTACAGCTGGCTGGGTAACCTTGGACATGCTGCTGTGCCTCAGTTTCCCCATGTGAAAGAGAAGCGCTTTCCTTTTCTTAGATAATCCCCAGGCATTTCCCCACTTCAAGTTTTTATGGTGCCATGACAAAGGTGATATATTGTATTTGATACATTTCTAGTTCTCAAAAAGCTTCTGACCTCACACAGAACATTCCTCTCATATTTTATGGGCTCTCCTTATATATGCTTTAAAAGTTGGGCACACTATCAATCCATAGTTATTGGCAAAATCATAACTTTTATTCACTGTTGAAAGAGTAAACAGACAAAGATCTTTTCCCCATTCAGAGCATTTCTTCACTTTTTTCCCTTCCTGGTTTGTTGTTGTAGGGTTGCTTGGGGATATTAGGTTACTGACCTTTGTTTTTCTTTCTACAAGAAGCTTTCACTAAAGTATTTGGGGGAGGGGGTGGTCATATAAGAAACAATGACTCTCACATGCAAGTAATTAAGTGGATGTAAGGCAAGAAAAAAGTGGCACAAATTTGAATTAATTTTCTTTCTGAAAACTTGTGGAGCCTAATCTGAAAGTTGTGTGCCAGAGTGCACAGGTTTTCTGAGAATATTACCTCTCTTTTGTTACATGGTTACATGGGTAAGTTTAGTAGCCTTGCAAGGCCTGGGCAGACAAGTTTGGCAAGCTTGGCAAACAATCTAATCTGATGTTGTGCACGCTTTTCTACTCAACTGTAAAAATCTATTTCATTCAGATACCACCTGCTATTCTTACGGCAAGTCTTTGGAATAGAGATCCTAAATGTGTCTAAAATATGTAACATGTCTGTGATCGAAATAAATAGAGACTGGGGTGACTTAACAAACTTGCTTTTACATGTGCTGACCAGCACGTGCAGAATTCTCAAGTAGGTTATGTTAGCCTTCCCACTTTCAGTGCCTTTATGGATGTGGTGTTTCTATATCCTAGATTTTCCAGGGCAACCCTGGGTTGTAAATATTCTGTCCTGTTGTTCCCATAAGTACAATCATACTTGTCAAGCTATGTGTCATGAGTTTTGGTTTGGAAAATATGGATGCCGTATGTCCATCAGAGCCTGTTTTTTTTCTGGCCTGGTACCTTATGCTATTGCTCTACCATGCTCTACCCCTAGCCCACTTCCCATTGTCACCTGAGGCTTGTTTCTGCTTCAGTCTACTTGCTCTCTCTGCCTAGTGTCTAGGGTTCAATGTGAAGAGTAAACTAATCTGTGCTAATGGACAAGCAGGAGAAAACGGGGTCAGGAGAATCTACACATCTAGAGTGTTCTCTCTCCTCCCAGGTAGCATAAGTGACACTCTGGAAATAGTGCCTTGGCTTCGTTTATCTGTAAGACAAAGTTGTTCTTTGGCTGGTTTGTGGGTGCAGCTTTCTTGGAGGAGACAGGACCCTCCTCATTTCACTGCAAGGTTGGCTTCCTACCCTGTCAATATCTTGGGCCAACTTTGCATAGGTGTCCCAGATATGATTAGATCCCTATAACAGAAGGAGAGGGGTAAAAGGCCAGTGTGCCAACTTTACTTCTCTGCCCACAATTATTTCTTCTGGTATGTGTACACTGCTCACATGCTCTCTTTTATAAAGTTGGAAAGCAAAATTGTTTTATGACAATATTTGCTGAGACAGCAAGACAAATCTATGCCTCTCCATTGTTAAATCCCTGTCCCCCCCAACCCTGACTTAAAAGAAATTTTTTTTTCTTTAATGAGGAGGCTAAGTTTAACATTTATAGAAAGATGTTTAGGATTATTTGAAATACTTTGTAGATTTCATGTTCATTGCCTACCATGTTTCTTTTAGCATAACCTTGTTATTTCTGTTTATTTTATGTGATTTTATTATGTAAACATAAAGATTTCCACTAACTGTCCAAACAGCTTGCTTTTAAAATCTCTGCTCAACCACTTTTATTTGTATCACCTTTTTTATTTTCTTGTCTTGGTTTGGTACTTAACTGTGATCAATTTCATCTGCATTTCCTTTAACTCTTTAAAAACTAACTCCTCATTCCTCTCTGTTAAGCAGTTTACCTTTCAGAAATTCAATCAGCATTTTTGGGGCACTTTATATTATCTTAAAAAGCAACATTAGTACCTTGACTTTTCAGTGCTGAGAGCATTTGCTGACCCAGATGCTTTCAATATCATCTATTATTTTTAATCATACATGGTTAAGTCTCAAGATCAGTTTCTTCAGTTTGTGGACTATTTAGGAAACTAGAAGAGCGAGCAGGCACACGATGCCTATGGAAACAGGATACACATTTAGTGTCATTATTATCCTAATCAATATCTGAGTAATTAATCTGCTTTATTATCAAATCCAGGCTTTCCTTGCAGTCTATTATCAGTTTGTGGTTCCTGATCTTTTTATCCACATTCAGCTAATTTAGTGCTGATACTGTAGAGTCACCTGGTCTCTTTTGTTAACTGAAATCTTCTAATAATTGTATTTAACCGAGGCCTTGGTATGTATCAGATATGTTAACTTCTAAAATCTTAACAAATCTGAAGGATTGGTATAATTATCCCCATTTTACAGATAGGAACATAAGTTTAGAGTGAGTAAATCATAATTTTTCAGTCTCACAGCTAGTGAGAATGAGGCTTAAATTCAAACTAGTCTGTCTGACTTAAAAACCCCCATTTCTAACCACTGTGCTGTAGTACTTCCTGTTAACGATGGATAAAGGTGTCTGTTATGTAAATCAACATAGTCACTGACGATGGACTTCCTTCTTTTATACTGAAATATCCATATATGAAAGCATTTAATATTAGCCTTGTCTGGCTTTCTCTTTTTTTTTTTTTTTGCGGTATGCGGGCCTCTCACTGCTGTGGCCTCTCCCGTTGCGGAGCACAGGCTCCGGACGCGCAGGCTCAGCGGCCATGGCTCACGGGCCCAGCCGCTCCGCGGCATGTGGGATCTTCCCGGACCGGGGCACGAACCCGGTTCCCCTGCATCGGCAGGCGGACGCGCAACCACTAGCGCCACCAGGGAAGCCCCCTCTTTTCTTTTTTTAATAAGGATTTTGAGAGTCAGAGTCTGTAAGCTGTGAATCAGTCAGGCAAATAGTTTTAAAATATTGACTTTTTTCTCCTGATATTTGCCCATTGTGGGACCATGGGGTGAGATATTTAGTCAAATACTTAATATTTCATACCATCTTTTTCTCTGAGTGGAGGGTTGGAGATTCTTACAGACCCTTCCCTCTTTTAGATCAGAAACTTCTTTTAAAAACATATTTAATATTGGCTGTTTGATGCTTCCATCCTCTACTAAAAATGGGGGTATTTTCATAATGACCAAGTCTGGGAGGCAAGGATGAAAGGGTAAAGGAAGGGCAGTCATCACTGCAGACATTCCAGGAGCACTTCTTTGGCTCTTTGAATCCTTCAGATTTGGTCTTGGGTAAAACTTCATAGAAGGTCGAGCTTGCCTTTGTCCTTTTCTTAACTAGGGCATTCTCCTTTCTGCCTTTGGGCTCCAACTGGAGGCTGTAAATCTATTACATTTCCGGTTACATGCCAGGGCCTTTGTTTTCATGTCTTGTTTCTCTCTGCTGGACTATGTAAACCATGCGAGGCAGGGACCTTGTCTTTGTAACCCAGCATCTAGTTAGTTCTGAATCAATGGGTGTTAAATGAAGACAAACCCATATATGAGTAATTGGATGATGACGATTGCTGTTTGGACTCCCTGGAATAAACCACAGGGATTTTCAGTGAGGTATTCACATTAGCCTGAGAACCAGAGTGTGCTCCTGGACAGAACACAGGTTTGGAGTCATCACTCTCCCAAGCCCTCCACTTACCAGGAGTATGATCTTTGCTGAATTCTGAGGTTTTTGGTTTTAGCTGCTCTGTCTGTGACATGGGCATAACATCACTCATGGCCTGGGTTGCTGTCAAGATTCAACAATAAAATGATACAACCTGCCTGGTCCTAATCTTCAGACTACATTGACTTATTTATTTATTGAGTTACTTATTTCAATTTTTAAAAATACTTACTGATGGTAAAGTACCCATAACATAAAATCAACTATCTTAACCGTTTTTAAGTACACAGTTCAAGAGTGTTAAATACATTCACATTGTTGTGCACCCAATCTACTGAACTCTTCTTCTTGCAAAACTGAAACTAGATACCCTTAAACTACAACTTCCCTTTCTCCCCTACCCCTGGCCCTGGGAACTACCATTCTACTTTCTGTCTTTGTGAATTTGACTAGTTAAGGCACCTCATATAAGTGGGATCTTACAGTGTTTGTCTTTTTGTGACTGGCCTATTGCACTTGGAATAATGTCTTCAAGGTTCATCCATGTCATAGTATGTGTCAGAATCTCCTTCTTTTTTTTTTTTTTTTTTTTTTTTTGTGGTACACGGGCCTCTCACTGTTGTGGCCTCTCCCATTGCGGAGCACAGGCTCCGGACGCGCAGGCTCAGCGGCCATGGCTCACGGGCCTAGCCGCTCTGCGGCATGTGGGATCCTCCCGGACCGGGGCACGAACCCGCGTCCCCTGCATCGGCAGGCAGACTCAACCACTGCACCACCAGGGAAGCCCCTCTCCTTCATTTTTAAGGCTGACTAATATTCCATTGTAAGTACATATAGACCGCATTTTGTTCATCGTTCATTCATCCCTGGACACTTGGGTTGCCTCCACCATTTGGCTATTATGACTAATGCTGCTATGAACTTGGGTGTATAAATATCTCTTCAAGACCCTGCTTTCAATTCTTTTGGGCATACACACCCAGAAGTGAAATTGCTGGATCACATGGAAATTCTATTTTTAATGTTTTGAGGAACTGACATGCTGTTTTCCATAGTGACTACACCATTTTACATTCCCACTAGCGGTGCACAAGTGTTCCAATCTCTCCACAACCTCTTCAACGCATGTTATTTTCTCTTTTTTTGATAGTATCTATCCTAAAGGGGTTGAAGTGGAATCTCACTGTGGTTTTGCTTTGTATTCTCCTAATATTAGTTATGTTGGGTATGTTTTTACTTGCTTTTTGGCCACTTGTATTTCTCCTGTGGCAAAATGTCTATTCAAGTCTTTTGCAGACGATATAGAATTTAAATTGATAGCAATAATAATATGACTACTACTGCTATGGATGATCATTCATTAATCTGATAATTTTTATGTGGCCTCATCTGTGCCAGAGCCCACTCTAGGAATTAGAGATACAACAGAGGGAAAAATAGACAAAAATTCCTCCTCTCAAGGAGCTTATGTACAAAATAAATGAGTAAAAAATAGAATATATTAGGAAATGATAAGAGTAATGGAAAAACCGAAGTGCAGAAGGAAGATAGGAATTGGGAAGGGATTGGGTTTTAGATAGGGTGGCTAGGAAAAGCTTCCCTAAGAAGGTGCAGACAGTTTTGAAGAAAGTGAGGTAGTGAGTGGTAGCAGTATCCAAGGAAAGAAATTTCTAGACAGGAAACAACCAGCACAAAGCCCCAAGGCAGAAGTATGCCTGGTGTCAGTGTCAGTGCCATTGGGCTGGCGTCCAGGGAAAGGAAGGATAACAGGAGAGGAGGGTTGAGGTAGGGGAGCGTGTGTGTGTGTGTGTGTGTGTGTGTGTGTGTGTGTGTGTGCGCGCGCATGCGTGCACATATGCCCAGTCAGGTAAATCCTTGTAATATTTTCCAGATAAAATATAGATGCTCCCTTAAATTTTAGTTTCAGTTAAACAACAAATACTTTTTAAAAGTACAAGTATGTCCCAAATATTTTATGAAACATGCTTGTACTAAACATTATTCATTTAACTGGGCCCTTATATTTTTATTTGCTAAATCTGACAATGCTCCTCGTAGGCTATTGTAATGACTAGCTTTTAAGGGTCAGATGGGGAGTAACACCATCTGATTTAGCTTTAACAAGGTCACTTGCTGCTGTGTTGAGAATATACCCCAGGGAAGCAATAATAGAAACAGAGAGACCAGAGAGGAGGATGTTGCATTTATCTACACAAGAGATGATAGTAGCTTTGACCAGAGTAGTAGCAGTAGAGGTGGTGATAAGGGGTCAGATTTTGAAGGTCATTATCAATTTTATACATGTGCTTCTCCTTCTAGGAATTTTAAAAGAGAATATCCAAAGCAGTCAATGTTTTGTCTAAAGGAATGACTCTTCATTCATCAAAAAAAACGTTTATTTAGCATTTGTACTGTACTAGTACTGACACCGTACTAGCTGCACAAAGTTAAATAAAAACCCAATATCAGGACTCAAGGAATTTGCAGTGTAGCTGGCAGAATTCCGACTATGTGCTGTCTGGGTTAGGGGAAATACTTGAGGCAAACACACTTGGTACCCAGAAGTCCTATCAAGTAGATGGCATCCATTATCTTATAAGAAGGATGGCCATATAGTTTATCATCCAAACTGGGATACTTCTGAGACTGAAAGGTTGTGTTACTAATAATTACTCCAGGTAAAGAGCTGCAAATCAGCGCTGTCCCAGGCGAACTCAGATCTAAGGTCTTTGTCCTCTTGAGGTCCACTCCAATAGCGGTTTTGAGTACTGGTGGTGAGAAAGGGGCATAACATGTCACCGACTTTTAAACTTTTAAATGAATTCCCATGGTTTACCTATCAATCACAAGAAATAAAATATTTATTATCTAAAAAATTAGGAATAACATGCAGGCAAAATAAAGGAATATTGACCACAGAGCAAGATGTTTGTATGTTTATCAGTTGGTTTGCCATAGATTATCTGGATGTGAATCTGTAGTTATCCGTATAACAAATGTTCTGTTCGCTGTGTAGGGAAAAAGCATGGTTAAGTGAAATTTGATCTGACTTCTTATAAAGAGTATAGAGAAAGCTCCTTATGCCTTCCTTTCTTTGGATGGTATTATTTTGGCTCGTCATGTCTTGCTTGTTGAAAAGTGCTTGTTATTCTTACTAGGTGACTTAAGCGTTTTTAGACATCACTATTATCCTTAGACCAATGAGGAAAAAGCATGTGAAGTATTTACAGCTTTATTGCAAGTTTTATGTGCTGCAAGTAAGGTATATATATCCTACCTTATGGAAGGAGTCTATTTTCTGCTACTGAATCAGGCCTGGGGGCTTTTTGGTCACTGCAGTGAGAGTGCCCATGAGTAAATGCAGATGCATTTTAGTGCATGGTAATGTGATTTTTAAAATTGTTCAAACAATCAATTTACTGTTGTCATCACATCTCTTCCGATTTTCCAGTGCAAATTTGACACCATTGTTCTTATTAACAATTAAAAAAAAAGTTTTGGCCCTCAAGTTTCCATTATAAGGGATGCATTCTTGAAGTTATCGTTACATTAAAATTCTTACTACAAATGAAGCCAGCTAAAAATGTTTACCAACTTGAATTGAGCTCATCATGTTTTGTTTGCTGAATAGTGTTTTGTGATTTCACCAACATAAGAATGAGTCTCCAAACTATTTTTAAAAGTAGAGCTTTTACTCTAAAGAAGTGCTTGCCTCATTTTCTTCGTGCTACTCCAAACAAGATGTTGTTTATTACTTTGAAACACTATATGTAAACCCCAGGAATATGTTAAATATGATTGAAGTCTTGGCTGTCTTTAACAAATTGAAGTTTCCAGAAATTTAGCTGTGTTTAAAAACCAAAGCCATGTTTTCAGGAAAGATTTCTATTTCCAAATATGTGGTTGCCCAAACCTTTTATATTTTCATGTCAAATTCAGCTGCCAAATAACACACACTGTACCTTAGCTATTATAGAAAAACACACATAGACTTCAGATTTTAAGAAGCACTGCAAGAACAACTATGATCATATTTCTTGAACTTGTGCTATGCATATGCATAGAAGTGTGTTTTAGAGTAAGCTCTGTAAGGTACTGGTCACTTATACTGGTACAAATTGTCATGCACAGCACAAGATTGGTACTGTGTGACAACTGATCTGGGAAAGTACAGGAATTCCTAGCCAGACCAAAATATGAGGTCAAGGAAGTCGCTTTTATAATAATAGTGGTTATCTGTTGAATGTGTGATCTGGCAGTGATATGATATTGACCATAGGCGATTATGCGTATTTCTAAGCTGGTTGTGATCAAGCCCGGAGTAAGAGAAATCCTCTAGTTTGTGATAAAAGGCTATTTATTGCCCTTTTATTTCCTTCATATGCTTTACTTAATCATTTATAAAAGACAAATTAATAGTAAATACTAATTTCATTTTGTGTTTTATTCTGTATTCATTCCTACACGTTAGGGATATCTATTAATACATGCTCTTAATAGTTTTGGCACAAGTTCAATGTCAACGAATGAATGAGGTACTCATTTTATAGTCTTCTTAAGGGACAATAATGTGGTTCAGTGACAATGTGTCTTTATTTCTTTGGGGGCAGGGTTCTCTGATATGAGTCATAAGGGATAGAGACCTATTAGTTATTTTTTTCTCAGCTAGTGCAATGATGCAAAATTTTTGTTCCACTATAACGCATTTTCTTAGAATGGCCTTATGAGGAATAGTGTATAGATTAATGCCTGAGAAACTGGTTGATCACACGGGACTATATTTTCCTTTATCCCTTCAATGTGACTGAAAACTCATATTCTATATTTTCATATCAATGACAATGTGATGACACAGCAAAGGAGCTATATTGGCTTGTTGCACACATCAACTGTAGTCTTCTTTTCTTTGTGGAAAAAATATGTTTATTTTGAGCAAGAAAAAAGAAACTTGAGCGTTTTAAGTATCAGGAAGGCTACGTTAGAGAGGATAGTGATTGGCTGTTGTTTACCTACTCCGTGGGCAGAACAGGAGAAATGGGATTGAATTTTAGGAAGACGGGTTTAAATTAGCCATGCAGAAGCACTTACATAACACACCACAGTGGGTTGCAATGGCTGTACCTTCTTTATTCCCAGGGACTCCTCCTGCTGTATTCACCAGTGCTCAGCACGGTGCCTGGCACAGAGAAGGTGCTCAACTAATATCAAATGAATAAAGAGAAAGAAGGAATTAGGGAGATGCTTATAAAAAGCATAATAAGGTATTAATTTTAAGGTTTAACAGTGCCATTGTTTGAGAACATCTGCAAGGAAATTAAAATTGTAAATATTGAAGAATCTGCCTGGAATTTTAAAATGATAACAATATGCCATATTTACCTACACAGTTTCCAGTTTTTCCTCAGACATTTTTCCTTTAAAGCAGTACAGTATAAAGGATATGGGGCTGTCATATTGGCAATAGTGGGCTGGGAGACTTCTGGCCCCAGCACAATTTACTACTGGTGGAGAGCCAGGGCTATTAGCTGCAGTGGTTGCCTTCAAGAAGCCTCTGAAGATGGAATATTCTGGAGATGTTAAGAGGTATGCATTTTGTCTATTTCTGAAGGGGTTTTCCACTGAGTGATTTTTTGTGTGTGTGTGGGTGAGAGGGAATGTGGTCAGTTATATATTATTCTTTCTAACATTCAGCTGGACCTCAAGAGAGGATTTTATTTGAAAGATGTAAAAAAAAAGCTTCAAGCAAGGAGCCAAGTGTAGCCACCAGACATTGAGGAGTTCTGAGTGCTCAGAGAAGGTACCTCTTCCACCACATGTGGACTGCTTGTCAGAGGACCAGCCAGTGCCAGATTCCAACCAGAGAAGGCCAGTCAGCAGTGCACAGTGCCCAACCCTGGGGTTGGAGTTCGGTGGCTCAGGCTCCAGGGACTTCTGTGCTAGGTTTCTGGTGAAGATGGTATCTGGGGCTGATACGGGTGGGGCCATCTCATTCATTAGGAACTGAAGGCACTCCAGAGCTTACAAGTTTCATGGGCCTAGGAAAATATTTAAGGCTTGATCACAATTATATTGGTTGCAAATTACAAGAAATACAAAATCCACAGTAATAAATACAAGCAAAATGCAGCGTTATGTCAGCTTCGAAAAGAGTATCATAAAAATATCATGACATTTGAAAACAGTTTTTAGGTTAAACATTTTCACTCTGCAAGCCTTCTTCTATGTGCTTGATGATGGGTTGAAAATAGTTGATTATAAATTTGGCGTATCGCTTGAGAAACAAAATTATAAAGATTCCTTGAAACAAAATTATAAACATTGCTTCAAAATTTTTACAGCAAAATGATTGTACTTAATGTGGAACGTGAGTATATTTTAATCTGTTTGATATAATTGCTCTCTAGAAGTAATGGTACATGGGGTCTGCAGAGCATTTAAGCAGCCTCAAGTCTGGGAGACTGAGTGGGAAAAAGTATGAGGTTAGGTATATTTTACAGGGTGCTAAGAGAACATTACATAGATGCCTAGCAATATATCCATATAAAGTGAAGTATCCAATGAGCCGCTTGCTTTCAATGAAAGATTTTATGGCATTCAGACAGATAACTTTGAAAGCGATGGATCTAATCCTTAAGTATATTCTACTTGGTAGCCCACCTGGATGAGAAGGTGAGAATTTGACCTCGTGTAAATAATGCTGTGCAGTGCATCTTTTGATGTGTGCTTTTATGTTAAAATGCTTAAAATTGGTTTAATCTGTACAGCCAGGACAAATGCTCATTGTTTTCTAGTTGATTACACTCCTTTGGCATAGCTTGTGTGTTGGGGAAGGGAGATGACAACTCCACTTTCAGTTAGAGGAGTTGTCAGTGAATGTACAGCTCTCTCTGGAGTAGAGTTATTTCTTAGCATGCTCTGAGCTTTGCCTGATAATGTGAAATGACTATTTTAAAGTATGTTTTATTCCTTACATAACCACACTGTTTGCACATCAACAGATAAGAGTGCCCGGGTGCTTCCATTCCAGACTGCTCTTAATTATGTTTTTAACATCCTAGAAGGGCTATATTTGTAATTCAGTGAGTCCTTCAGTGCAGGCCATTAAATTTTATTAATTAATATAGTTGTCTAGTATTTAGATAGAATAAATTACTCACTTTTTATTTCAGTATCTTGTATTCTTAACACATGCTTCTAGCTGTGACAGACACTCAGGTGTACTTATGTAATAACAGCTTTAAGTTTCATTTTATCAATGTGCACACGTTTTGGATGTCATTTCTACAGCGTTTTTAGCTTTCGCACCTTACTCTTTTTTCCTTTCACAGAATGTTATGAAGTATTTGTTGCAAGTATTAGTTTCATTCTTGATAGATGAGGCAACTGAAGACATGGACTATTGAAACTAGTTGCAAAGCCATAGTCTTTAGTTAATCCCCAGGGAAGGGCTCTCTCCAGATTTCCAAAGGAATTCTCCCACAGCCTTTGATGAAAAAAGGCAAGATGTCAAGTTTTAGTGATTAATTCTCCAGCTCCATGCTCTTCCCTGGGTTAGCACAATTCAAAGCGTCTTTAGGTAGAAGCTAACCCACAAGCCCCATTAGGAAGGGGCCCTGAATTTCTTGTCATCTGTGTTTCGTGGGCACAAGATCATAATAATGACTAATAAGCATTTGTTGATTCAGTGAGTGAGTGAATAAATGAATGGGAGTCAAGGCTCCTAACAGAGGTTTGCCAATGGCACCTGGCGCCCTCTGCAAAGCTCAGGAACAGTGGGCCTCTATCTGACCAATGACATGGCGCAACCTGTGAGGACACCACCGTCAAAATGGCTCTCTTGGCCTGGCTTTGTCTGCTCTGCCTGCTTCACTCGTTCCCCTGAGGGCATCTTGAGACCTGGGTCTGGTGCAGAGGCCACCAAGTTTTGATCTGTTCCTCTGCATCAGAAGAGGTTAGGAAGCCTGAATCCTGTTCAGATTGGATGAGGTAAGTGGAAGGGGGCTAAATGCCTCCCAGGTGGTGATGGGCTGGGCCTTACAGCAAAGGCATAGAGGGCATTAGCCCTAGAGCTGTGTCTGTGTGGGACTTCTGCCCCGCATCTGCATGGTTCAGCATGCCTCTGCTTCGGCACCAACCTCTCCTTCTTTCTGACCTTTCCCGGAGACAGCTAGCATGCTGTCCCCGCAAAACGGCCTTGGCTGAATTCTGCTGGGTGCAATGCTGCTGCCTTAAGGAAGGTGCAATAAACAGCCCTATGCAGTGCCTTGCACTGCGTGCTGGGAGCACATTGCTGGGGTTACTGTTCCCTGGTCTCTCCCGAGCCTTCTCAAGGAGGGAGCACAGGGACAAATTTCTCCATGGTCTCATAACCAGGAATAATTGCGTCTCTCCTGAGCAAATGGCTTCTTCTTTGTTTTAGGGAGACTGCAATTCATGTAATGGGTCATGTTTCCCTCTTTATGTAGCCTGCCTGAAAGCTCAGGTTCAAATTTACAGCCTATCCCCGGCAAGTATGTAAGACTTCCTTGCAAGAATTTTGGCTCTCTTATTTTCACTGTGTTTTTCCTTAGACTCATTTTATTCACCTATTTTAAATTTAGTTTATCTTATTGTATTGAATGCATTTTTGTCTCTTTGTATTTTGTTTGTTTGCTTTTTTAAAAAACCAACTTAAATTCTTTTAATAAAAGAAAAAAACAGGGTATAAAGAAATAAAAATAAAGACCAGTGAGTTCATGTAACACCTTTTAGTTTTTTAAAAAATTTCCCAGGCCTTAATTTCATACCTTTTCCTCCTCTGATCTCAACATCAGTCCATCACTGTCTAGTGTCATAATCCCTTCTGGAATTTTTGTTTTAAGGAATTTGACCCTTGTATTAAAAGTAAGGTGTTAACAGCTGCTACTTTCTAGAAATGTGAATTTAGCTAAATTATTTAATCTTTTTCATTTGTAAGAAGAGTAACAATATTTATTTTGTCTGAAGGTTGTGAAGATTATGTGAAATACTATTTGCAAAGTATTTAGTACCTTATTTGACACATGGTAAGCCTTTTGTTTAAAACAGTCTCATAAGTGGAAAGTGCACTGGACTTGGAATATAACATCTCTGCTTTTGCACTCATTAGCTTATGACTTTGGGCAAATAAATTTTACTTTGAACCACCTTTTAATCGTATGTAATTTTATGGCATGGCTTACAGAGCCCTTACGGTTCTGGCTTTACTATTATTCTTGGAATCTAAGGCTGGCCCTAAGTAACCTGTGAGAGTGTGCCCCCATTCTGTCCTTCCTAGAAATGGCATGGATATATTCACCTGGGCAAAGAAATGTCTGGGGAAAAGGGATCCAGATCTGAAGCAGGGAAACAAGACGGTCCATTGTACTGGTCTTTATGTTCTTCACTGGTGCTGATTAGGATATCTGCAAGTGTAGTAGGGTATTCTGGAATACCATGAATTGCTAGTGATTATAGTCCTGAATTCAAGTGGATTTCAAAATACATGCCATTATGGATGCTGCTCTCTGTAGTGAAATGGTGTGTAACCCAGTCGTTTGGTGAATACATGGAGGGGTAGCAGTGGAGCAAAGGGAGCTACTGTTGCTGGTCAATGACCATGTTGGCCAATGACCACACTTGGTTCAGTCATGGAGTCAATCAAAACAAGTGTCTGTGTCCAAGATATGGTTTCTATTCAGGAACTAATGGGCAATAGGAGATCTCCAAAGCAAGAGGGAACTCATTTATCAAGAAGATAAATAAGAGTTTGTAATAGATAATGTGGAAGAATAATCTACACTGAAATGAAGCTACACTCTTAACAATTCAAGGTGCAGGGGAGCTTTGTGATTAAGAGCACAGAATTCTGTAGTGTGTGGTTTTGACCAAGTTACTTAATCTCTCAAAGCCTCAGTTTCCTCATATCTCAGAAGAATATTCATACCTCATATGGTTGTTCTAAAGAGATAATATAAGTGCCAAGATATGTTACTCATGGGTAACTATTATTATTAAAACTATAAGTACTATTACAAACCTCAAATTCACACTGGACTTCAAGGTTTTGCTACCCCTAATCTAATAAACTATACACACTACAAGAATAAATGTTAAAAACAAACCATTAGGTGATCCAATGGTTTGTTGGAGTAGAGTGCATATGCAGAGAAAAAAATTCTAATAAATGTTTGAATCAGTGTACCATGTCCATTAGTTTTTGTCTCTGGGATCTCACTTTAAAAAGGCTGCCATCTACTTTTGCTTTTGGTTGATTTCATTCTGTGTGTATAAGTTGGGATTATAAAGTAAAGACACTAGTTTCCATGAACTTCCCCCACTACTCTATAATCCCGTTTTTTCTACTTCTTTTGAAGCTTTCATCTCCTACCTTTGTGTGGGATAAATGTAAATTAGCTCAGCTTATTTTAAGAAAGCATTATGACCCTGAATCCTGAAAACTCTTTGTTTTGTAACATAACTTTAAAAATGGTAAAAAAATTAACCCAGAAGAAAGTGAGTGTTAAGAGACTGTGGTACTACTGTTACGAAAACAGAGAAACCAATGAAAACTAGTCTGGTTTGGGTTCAAGTATTTTTGTCTCCATGAGCTTTAACTTTTGCTTGGTCCACTGAAAATTCAGAGAAATTTTGAGATTCTAAGTGGTAACAATGTGTGGTAGTTACAGCCTCAGAACAGAGCACCTGGGAGTGGTGGTTTTCTTGTGTATCACTGTTTGAATATTTCAGAAGAGAAGTGAAATTCTATATTCCGAGTTTCATTGATTTATTTAATTTTTTTTTTTTTCTTTTTTTGCGGTACGTGGGCCTCTCACTGTTGTGGCCTCTCCCTTTGTGGAGCACAGGCTCCAGACGCGCAGGCTCAGCGGCCATGGCTCACGGGCCCAGACGCTCGGCGGCATGTGGGATCTTCCCGGACTGGGGCACGAACCCGTGTCCCCTGCATCGGCAGGCGGACTCTCAACCACTGCGCCACCGGGGAAGCCCTGATGTATTTAATTTTGACCTTCATTTTTATGTGCAATCTCTCCTATGTCAAGTCACATGTTGGTCCATTTGGATTTGAAAGTTTATAGTTAATTTTGCAGGCAGTATTTTCATAGAAAAGAAATTAGAACTGAAACCTAGGATTCTGGCTGCCTGGCACTTAAAAATCAGGATACCCTTAATTCAGTTTTTAAAAGATGTTCCATATTTATTTATTGATTATTGAATTATTGCACTAGTTTTTACAAGTAATTTCTCTGCATTATTTTTTTATTTAAAAACTTTTGAGTTGTGGTTAAAAAACAGAAGATAAAATTTGCCATCTTAACCATTTTGAGTGTACAGTTCTGTAGTGTTAAGCACATTCACACTGTTGTGCAACAGAGTTCCAGAACTTTTTCATCTTGCAAAACCAAAACTCTAGACCCATTAAATAATTACTCCCCATTTCCTCCTCCCCAACCCCGATCAGTTCAGTTTTGAAGTGGGGTATGTATATGTTTTGTGATTAGGTCCTTTAGGTGAATTGCAAACTGTAGGGTACTGTGTGCTTACTTGAAAGTATGGACAAGAGGCAGGCATGAGTGTTCTTAGGGGGTACTGCTATCTCAGAGCCTTCATTTACTTAATTGAAAGTGTTTAAATAATGCTCAGGGTCCTGGCTGGGAAATGAACATCATGGAAGAGGTTTAAGTGAAAGAAAGAATGAGTGAGGTCCTGACACCCTGGTACAGATCTCCTCCACTTACTTAAAAAGTCAAGATGATGAGATCAAGTCATCTCATTGGCTATCTACCATCACTACCTTCGTAGCTACCATGTACTAACATGATGGGTGAAATATGGCAAGATAATGATGATGATGGTGTTGATATGACGGTGATCATGAGAATAGTGATCACTCAGATTCATGGATGTTCCATCCTTCTATCAGATCTCTTGCCTGATAATGTTCCAAAGTTTGGAAGCTGTGTTTGATGATACTCCTTTAGCCTCCACAAGGTTAAATTCATAGACCTCATGACCTAGAGTCACTTAAGACTTGGTTCTAGAGTGTTTCAGGTATGTTTTACATTAAACAAGTTTTATGAGTCAATCTGGGATTTTAATCGTCATTTATAAACTTGTTCCCCTGCTAAAAATGTATTTTGAGTCCAAAACAAATAAATTGAAAAATTTAAGGAAACGATCCTTTAAAGTAGGAAATTATCTCAACTTGTTCTTGTAATTCTATATCAGCATTTAATAAAATATTTTAATTTGGTTTTGGAATAAAAGCTATAGCTTAATTTTAATAATGGAGGAGAACAGTAGGATACCTAAAAAATGAACAGTATTGCATATAAGTTCTTAGAATTAATTAAATACAAAGTCATTTATATTTAGTTATTTGACTTTGAAATATAGGGTAAGTTTTTAAACTTTGAATTTTTTTTTTTTTTTTTTTTTTGTGGTACGCGGACCTCTCACTGTTGTGGCCTCTCCCTTTGCGGAGCACAGGCTCAGTGGCCGTGGCTCACGGGCCCAGCTTCTCCGCGGCTTGTGGGATCTTCCCGGACCGGGGCACGAACCCGTGTCCCCTGCATCGGCAGGTGGATTTTCAACCACTGCACCACCAGGGAAGCCCTAAACTTTGAATTTTTTAACGATGCTTTTCTTATTTTGATATTAACATGAATTTTTACATCTCTCAACTCACATATTTTGCCTACTCTTGGCTAATTCTGAGTGGTAGGGAGAGTTAACCTAAAATTAAAAGTGTGTTTCAAGCAATCTATAAATTAGTTGATCCAAGCACAGATAATCAAGTACAGATAGTATTAGTACTACTTAGGTAGTGATGGGCTACAGGAAAATAGAATGAGAGGAATATGCAGTTTTGGTGAGCTATTTAAGTGAATCTGGGTGGCAGTATGCTTCTGAGAGTTTTTTAAGATCTTTCCAGTGGTGGAGTATATAGAGATAACTCCAGTATTAATTATAACATTGGCATACGAAAAAAAAAACCCATATGCTACATCTCTTACCTCATTCATTGCTTGTACTGATGAGCTGATTTGGTCTCTAAGCCTGGGTTCTTTTCCTTTCTTGAAGCCCCATTTGATTCTCTCTGTCTCTTCGTTGATAGGGACACCCTTTCTGGTTGGAGGAAGACCATTTTTAAGACAAAAGAATATGGGTGGCTGCACTTCTCTGCTAGGACCTACACCAGAGTTAATATGGTGAGTGCACTCCGACCAGACTGTCATCTACAACTTGGGGACATTAACCAATATGGAAAGTGTCCAGGGATAAGTAGAAATGGCCCCAGATTAGAACCCCTAGGGGCCTTGTGGATAGGTTTAAGGAAACAATAATAATTTCATCAATATTTACTAACAATTGAATGTTTTCCATGTGCCAGGTGCTGTATGTATCATCTTGTTTAACCTTTACAAAACCTTCTAAGGTAAATCTTCTGACTCATCCCATTTTGAGATTAAAAAACCCCCAGAGATTTAGAGAAGTTAAATCATGTTCCTCAAGCTATGCAGGTGGTAAAAGATCTGGGATTCACCCAAAGATTGCCAGACCCAAACACAAATATGTCAGTTATCCTGCTAGTGCTACTACAGTGGTGGTGGGGATATGAGACTTGGTTGCTGTACTTTGGGTGACCATTTTGCCTAGTTATTGCCAATTAGTTAAATTTGAAGTCCTTTACAAAGTTCTCCTTTGTTCTGCTTCCTTCCTCTTTTTCACGTCTGGTTATTTTCTTCGCTCTTCTCATATCACTCTCAGATTGGACACAAAGGTCATGATTCCTGCTCGTTCTCTTCCCTCACTGCAAAACCTGGATTAATTAAGACAGAGGAGCCAGAAATATGGTGACCAGTCAGTTTCTCTTCCTGTGTACTTTAGCCCAGCTATCAGGATGAATTTAGATTAGGCATACTCAAGGATATACAAGAGTAATAACTATAAGCTTTCTCATAGATAACTGTCTTGGGTGTGTTTAAATGTACAACTCTGTTTTTCTATTATTATGTGATATTTCATGTTGACTTGTCAAACTGAAAAATACCCATATTGATTTTGCAGAAAGCTTCACATGTGAGATAAATGCACTCAAAGACTCCTCACAAGTAGCTCTTTGGAGCTTCAGATGTGAAATGGATCATTCCTCAATCTGTAATAGACCCTTCTGTGAAGCTCTTCAATCAAACCTGAGAATTCAAGGTGAAATTGAGGGGAGGATGGGAAACCCCTACAGGGGGATTTGAGTAAAGTGGCTGAGCGAAAACCTGGGGTACTTGCTGAGTCTTTTCTTCATTTCTTTTCTTGAGCATAGGAAGACTGTCAATCACTGTGTGACCTTACATGCTGTATGTGTGTAATGCCTGGGTACAACGAGACAAGCTGTAGAGGACTCCCTCTACACATGCACCTTTGATTTCTTTCCATTTGTCGTTTTTTCCTGACAACCTTCAGGTTATTTTTAAAGTGGTTATTTTATACAGATTTATTATTTTATTATTAGAGTTTCTCTTTCCATGAAATTATTTATATTTTTATAGTTGAGAGGATGAATTTTTTATCTTTTGAGAAAACCATTAATAATCTTTTAAGAAAGTTAGTGATGTATGATAACTAGTTAGAAAGAATTGTCGTATTTTGTTAAGTGATGATCCTGGTAAGTACATCTTATTTAGAACTCATGTTTGTAGATCATGTAATGACTTTTAATTAGTTTGTTCCCAGTAAAGCAATAAGACAGATTTACCCCTACTAAGGGAAACGGTATTCTTCTGAAATTAGTTTTTATGTCACATTTTTAATTTATTTGGGGGCACAGTTCAACTGGATATTTCTAGGTTAATTAAAAGAAACTCTAGAATTTGCAGTGGGCTATTTAGTTTGGGGGAGCTGTGAATCCTGACACCAAACTGAGTAATAAGAACTATGCTTTGGAATTTATGCTCAAATATAGAATATGTTTGATAATAGTTTTTTGTGCTGCAGCTGCTGTGAAATGATTGCTCTCCCATATCTGTGTCATAGCTTTTCTAAGCCACAGAGACGGTGTTGTTTGTAAAGCTCGAATATTAGTACAATCTTAAGAGCAGCATATTAATTGCCCGGGAGGTTTACATATTTGTTCTACACACGTGATTAAGGATCACGGCAGCGTTTACAGCATAATTTTAGAGATGGAGAGAATGACTATTGTTAATACTTGCTACTCTCAGTTTCCTCTACAGCAATGCCCTTACACCTTTCTTTTTCAGGCATTTTGTAGCATCCTAAACAGAAGGATATTGAAGGGAGCTGATTCTGCTTTGATCCTCGTGCTTGTTGTCAAAGCGCCTGGGATTGAAGAGACTGTTGGCTGCAATTGACTGTGACAATTAGGAGATGATCAGAGCCCTAGAGTGGAGCACTTAAAGGGTAATTTACATGTCAGTTTGTCGAATAAAAAAAAAAGATATTCAGCTAAGATTTTTTTCCCTTCAGAGCCTTGTAAACTGCAATTTGTGCTCTGGTAAGAAAAACCTGGCAGAGGAGTTAGGATAGCCATTACCATTTGAAAAGAAGCAATCATAAGGCCGCTGCTGAGCCCTTTGTCCACTAAAAATGCTGATTTGCAGGCAGTGAGTGAAAAAGTGGAACCGTCACTAAATAAAACGTAGAGCTAGGTAACTACCCCCCCCCTTGGTGACTTTTTAATGTTGGTTAAAAGTGCTTTTAAAAAAACATATCTTAAATCCTACACTTACTATCATTATAACATTGTTATTGGTCATGAATGTTCTTTCCTAAAAAAATAATAAAAGGATGCATTGAGGAAGTGGTAGGTGGAACACGCGCCAACAGTCATTTGAAAGGCTAAAGCTGGCTATCAGTTGTATCTTATTCTTTTCCCTTTTGTACACCATCACAATTTTCTAGTCATCCTTTGCGCTATTTTCCCCCTACTGTATCAGTGTGCTCCTAGGTTTTTCCATTTTTATTTATACTCCAATTTTAAAGTAGGAACTGTTTTTCTAACCTTCACATATTTAGCCTATTTGGGTGGATTTGGCTAAAAAATAATGTAGTTTCAGTCCATGATTTGCTATCCACATGTGGTCATCTCTATACTTTTCTATTAGGTAATCCATATAAACAAATAAACAAAAATAGCTAGAAAGCTAAAAAAAAATAATTGCCGGTAAATATATGCTGATCCATTTAATTGTCAAATAGAATTTTAAAAATTTGTTACTTCAAAAGCTTTTTTGTCTCCCCTCACCCACTGGAAATCATTAATAATAAAAAAGAATAACATATAGTTGTAAGATTTTCATTTGGATAGTTGTCTGAAGAAAAAAGTTAATCTATCAACATAAGCATCCTATCCAGACATTTAAATTTGGTGTGTGTATTTAATTCAGATACGTATTAACTTTCAATGGCAGATACATTTTATATTCCATTTTTTGGATACTCGCTATGGTGAAGGGCATTTGCAGAAAGGCAGCAGATGGTTAGAAATGCGTTTGTCTTTATTCTAAAACATTAGCCTTTATTGATGAGAGCTAGGAACATGCATGTCCTTCAAAAGCCAGAGTTTCCAGCAGCCAACTGCTGTTCTAGACACTGTATGTTGAGTTTTAAGGCTGCCCTTCCATTAAAGACGTTCACTACTTTCACATAAGAGGGCTTTATTTCTCTTCATTTAGTCCAATACCTTAACAACAACACTTTTTTTTTCCCCCAAGAGATGCCTTACAAAAGGAGTCATATTATACTTTTTGGAGTTTATGAAAATCACAATAGTCAATGTGGAGACAGGTTGAAAGAAGTCAGTAATTCAGAGGCAGATGTGGGGTCTCCTGTCTGCTTTGCAAGGAAGACCCTGAGCTTTTTTGTAAAGTTTTTCAACTCTATAGTTTTCCTGTGTGCATGGCTCCCCTTGCAAAGAAGAACACACAGCAAGAAAAAAAAAAAAGTGAATAAGTGCATAGGTTATTAAGTACAAAAAGGATAATGAGAGAGGGATTCAGAGAAGGGTTGGGTTTCCTTAGTATGTGTCTGGAGAAGGCAGGCAATGGTATATTTGTATCAAAAATCAGGCACAGCAGGAGGTGTTCATCTCCCAGGTAATGTGTAAATGATGAGCACATGAGCCATCCTTATACTGATGTATTTTGTTCCAGCCAGTCACAATTAACTTTGATTTGTTTTTACTTTCCTCTTATAGGTTTGCATTTAAAACACTCTTGGAGCACTAATTGTATAAAATTCTGGTAACTGCACATTTTCTTTTTAGAGAGGTAATGAGTGAATGAATGAAAAGGCAGGGATTATTTGCCATTCTAAGCGGGGATTGTCAGAACATTTCTACTTGACTGAAATTGTTTTGGAAGGTGAGCTGGAACAAGAATCTTGCAACTAAAATGAAGTGACTCTGCATGTGGTTCTTGGGTGTTTCTCTTCATCAAAGAATTCCGCAGAACTGCTGAATTACAAGTTGATTTAAATTTTATTTATGAGAGAATATTTAGGTGAATCCAAAGAAAACATTTTAGAGTATGCATATTTGACTCTTAACAAGTAAATAGGAGTCTTTGAGAGCTCATTTGGAACTATTTGAAATGAGTTTTCCTAACACCAACATGGTGTTTTTTTCAATATACAAATTGCCATGTTCTGACAAAATAAATTATTGAAATGCTTTGAAAAGTTTTTGGAAATGTACCCAAGGAAACAATATGTAAATTGTTTGAGTTAATACACATGTCAATTTATCAAAATGCTGCCACTGATGTAGAGAATGTACTTGAGGACACGGGGAGGGGGAAGGGTATACTGGGACGAAGCCAGAGAGTGTCATGGACTTATATATACTACCAAATGTAAAATAGCTAGCTAGTGGGAAGCAGCCGCATAGCACAGGGAGATCAGCTCAGTACTTTGTGACCACCTAGAGGGGTGGGATAGGGAGGGTGGGAGGGAGATGCAAGAGGGAGAAGATATGGGGATATATGTATATGTATAGCTGACTCACTTTGTTATAAAGCAGAAACTAACACACCATTGTAAAGCAATTATACTACAGTAAAGATGTTAAAAAAAAAAAGCAAAAAAGAAAATGCTGCCACTGAAAAGTCCTAGAACCTTTAGCATAACGTTCCAGAACATTTACTGTCTTGTTTAAAGGAGCAGCTCTTTCTTTGTACTTGTTTGAAGGTGGCAATAGAGTTACCAGGTTTAGCAAATAAAATTAAAGAATTCCTAGTTAAATTTGAATTTCTGATGAACAATGAATAATTTTTCAGTATAAATAGGTCCCATCACTCTTTGCATTTTATCTGGCAACCCTAGGTGGCACTCTGATTAGACAGACGTTGCAACCATGCATTGAATGGACAATTTAATTATTTATAAAATATAAAATGTCATTTATAAATCATTTTACCTTTCACTATCAGAATAGGGCAACAAACTTGCCCCTTTAAATAGAAACCAAAGGACTTTTAAACTCATCAATGCTGAGTTTAATATCCCCTATCATTTTCCTAGGGCAAGCTGTGACTTGTTATTTCAAGCATATAGTCATTTCTGTCTGACTAATATCATGGAGACTTCAGAGAAGGTGGCTGAGGAGTCTGGCTTACCTACATTGATCAGCTCTACAGAGAACTGAATGATGCAGTGGGGGCATATTATTTTTGGGAAGCCACATCTTTAGTGGTAGGATTGTGACTGCATATACACGTACTTATGTTACTGACCCTCCCAAGTTGGTGCCCATCTAGATCCTTCTGCCTGGTGTCAAACAAGCCAATAGAATGAGACTAAGTTTGGTTCAGAAGCAAAGGAAAGCTTTATTCTTGGATCAGAGGATGGAGAGGCGTAAGCTCCTGCTCTAGAGCCCTCGCTTTCCCTAGCAGGTCGTGGGTGGGGCTGCTTTACAGGCTTCTCGTCAGTGGGAGGGGAGGGGAGGGGGTTGAGTTCTCCCGGGGCGCGCAGCTGTGCTCCTCGCGCTCCAGATGGCAGTGCTGGGCGCAGCGTCTCTGCACACGGCCCTCTGCCGCCATCTTGAATTGAGTGTCGGGCTCCGCGCCTGCGCACGGTCTTGAGCTGAGGCGTCCAGTGCGGCCATTTTGCTCTAGGAACTCTGGTCTGAATGGCCGGGCGGGAGGCCTCTGCACACAGCCGCCTATGAGCAAGTGAAACTAGACCAAGGACAAAGAAAAAAAAAAGGTTAGGCTTTATTTTATTATCCTCTATTTTTATTACTGGGTGACACATATGTATGTAAATATGTATATATGACCAAGTTTGAAACTCTTGTAATTCTGATCCCGGTAGCATCTTCTGGGAAGGGAAAGATTCAATGCACTTTTATTTCATTTAACTTTGTTCACCATGACCTAGTTGCCATGAAAATAGCCAGGCGGGAACTTTACTCAGTGCTCTGTGGTGACCTAAATGGGAAGGAAATCTAGAAAAGCATGGATATATGTATATGTATAACTGATTCACTTTGCTGTACAGCAAGAAACTAACACAGCATTGTAAAGCAACTGTATTCCAATAAAAATTAATAATAAATTTAAAAGACTAAGCTAAAACTTCCAGAAAATGAGATATCTGATTTATCTTTGGGGCCAGCATTTATTTTTGCTAGTATCATTTCTGTCATAGTTCAGGCTGCTGTGACAAACTTCCATAGACTGTGTGGTTTATAAACAACGGACATTTATTTCTCACAGTTCTGGAGGCTGGGGGTCTGAGATCAGAGCGCCAGCATTGCCAGGTTTTGGTACAGCCCTCTTGCAGGCTGGCAATGGGCCATCTTCTTCCTGTGTCTTTGCATCTTAGAAGGTGGAGAATTCTGGTCTCTTCAGTCCCTAGTAAAGGCACTAATAATCCCATTCATGAGGATGCCACCCTCAGGATACAATCACCTCCCAAAAGTTCTACCTCCTAATATCCTCACATCGGGGGTTAGGATTTCAACATACAAATTTTGGGGGGACACAAACGTTCAGTCCATAACAATTTCTCACTGTCTTGATGCTTTTTGTGGTCTGTCAGAAAGACTATTTGTAGCAGAAAAGTTTGGAGCCCTGTTTCCTATCCTCCTAAGACCCCTTCTAATTTCAATTATAGCTTCAGTGGACAGCTCCTCACAAGCCCAGACCTCCAGAACATTTTTTGAGTCTTCCCAGTTTCTGCCTCAGAGCCTTCTCCAGAACTGCAGAAGCACGCTGGATGCCTCCTCAAGCTTAGCGTGGAAACTCTGGGGAGTTAACACCCTCAAGGGCAGCTCACAGCCGATGGGAGGCAGAAGTCTGCGGAAAAAAGTTCCAGCTTCCTATCTTTTAGACAGGCAGTTCTGAGAGGCACTCAGCATGCTTCTCAGAGGTCCCATCTTCAATAGCAGGATCGTATATCCCCTCATGGCACATTATTTGGCTTTTCCATCAACCCTGCTTCATCCTCTCCATTTCCTCATCATTTCTAGGGATAACTAATATGCATCCATTCCTTGTCTCAAGGTCTGCTTTCAGAAGAAATCTAGCTAAGACGCCTCTGATGCTCCTTTCCTCTCAGCCACCACAGTTCTCTCCTTGCTCTAGGTTCAGATATTTTGCTTCCTTAGGTTACATCAAGGCTTCCTTTTCTTATTTTCAGAGGAAGAGAGTTCTGCCACTGTACCTACCTCGAAAACTGTCATATCGGTTACCAAGCACACATGCACATTTAACTCACCAGAACTCTCCTTAACAATAAAAACCACTTTTTATCAAACACCCACTACATGTGAGGGCATATGCTAAGGGGTTCTTGAATACTGTTTCATTTAGTCCGCAGCATGTTACCGAGAAAGAATCAGTATTTCTATTTTACAAATGAAGAAACTGAGGTGTGGGAAAAAATTAAGGGATTTCTTTCAAGACCACAAAGAAGCTAGTAAATGGTAGAATAAGCATTGTGTTCTGATCTGTCTGACTCCAAAGCCCATTCTTTTTTCTTTTTTGGCCACGCCATGCGGCTTGTGGGATCTTAGTTCCCTGACCAGGGATTGAACCCGGGCCCTCGGCAGTGAAAGCGCCGAGTCCTAACCACTGAATCACCAGGGAACGCCCCTTTTTTCTTTTAATTGAGGTTTAATTTACTTACAACATTCTATTAGTTTCATTTCATTAGATCATTTCAGGGAAATGATCACCATAAAGTCACTATCAGTCACCATATGAAGTTACAAAAAGTTTTTTTTATGATGAGAATTTTCAAGATCTACTCTCTCAGGAACCTTTGAATATGTAGTGCAATACCATTGACTCTAGTCACCATGGTACACACCACATCTCCATGACTTATTCATTTTGCAACTGGAAGTCTGTACCTCCCAACTTCCTTCACCCAGTTTTCCCACCTCCAACAACCCTCCCACCTGGTAGTCTCTACTGTTTTCCATATCTTCGGGTTTTGTTTTGTTTTGTTTGTTCATTTGCTTTGTATTTTATATTCCACATAAAAGTGAGATCATACAGTATTTGTCTTTCTCTGTTTGACTTATTTCACTTAGTATAATACCCTCAAGGTCCATTCACATTATTGCAGTGGCAAGATTTCATTCTTTTTTTATGGCAGAGTAGTATTCCAGTGTGTCTGTGTGTCTGTGTGTCTGTGTGTCTGTGTGTGTGTATCCCACATCTTCTTTATCAATTCATCCTTTGAAGGATTCTTAGGTTGTTTACATATCTTGGCTATTGTAAATAAAGCTGCAATGAGTGAATATACCTTTTCTACTTTAAGTAAAGATGCAGTGACTATAGGGGTGCTTATATCTTTTCCAATTAGTGTTTTTGTATTCTTTAGATAAATACCCAGAAGGGGAATTGTTGTATTGTGTCATAATTCTATTTTTAATTTTTTGAGGAATGCTTGAGATCATACAGTATTTGTCTTTCTCTGTTTGACTTATTTCACTTAGTATAATACCCTCAAGGTCCATTCACATTATTGCAGTGGCAAGATTTCATTCTTTTTTTATGGCAGAGTAGTATTCCAGTGTGTCTGTGTGTCTGTGTGTCTGTGTGTCTGTGTGTGTGTATCCCACATCTTCTTTATCAATTCATCCTTTGAAGGATTCTTAGGTTGTTTACATATCTTGGCTATTGTAAATAAAGCTGCAATGAGTGAATATACCTTTTCTACTTTAAGTAAAGATGCAGTGACTATAGGGGTGCTTATATCTTTTCCAATTAGTGTTTTTGTATTCTTTAGATAAATACCCAGAAGGGGAATTGTTGTATTGTGTCATAATTCTATTTTTAATTTTTTGAGGAATGCTTATACGGTTTTCATAATGGCTGTACCAATTTATTTTCCCACAACAGTGCATAAGGGTCCCCTTTTCTCCACATCCTTGCCAACATGTGTTATTTCTTTTCTTTTTGAGAATAGTCATTCTAATAGGTGTGAGGTGATATCTCATTGTGGTTTTAATTTGCATTTCCTTGATGATTAGCCATGTTAAACATATTTTCATGTGTCTGTTGGCCATCTGAATGTCTTCTTTGGGGAAATTTCTATTCAGATTTTCTGACCGTTTTTTAATTGGATTTTTTTTTTGCTATTGAGTTGTATGAGTCCTTTATACATTTTGATATTAACCCTTCATCAGGTATGATTTGCAAATATCTTCTCTCATTTCAGTAGATTGCCTTTTTGTTTTGTTGATAATTTTCTTTGCTGTGCAAAATCTTTTTAGTTTGATATGTCCCACTTGTTCATTTTTGCTTTTGTGCCTTTGCTTTTGGAGTCATATCCAAAAAACACTGCTAAGACCTATGTCAAAGAGCCTACCATCTTTTTTTCCTTCTAGAGATTTTGTGGTTTCAGTTTTTGCATTCAAGTCTTCATTTAGAGTTAATTTTTGTGTATGATGTAAAACAGTAGTTTAGTTTTATTCTTTTGCATGTGGCTGTCTAGTTTTCCCAACACCATTTATTAAAGGACTATCCTTTCCCCATTGTATATTCCTGCCCCCTTTGTCAAAAATTCATTGACTATATATGTTTGGATTTATTTCTGTGCTCTCTATTCTGTTCCATTTATCTATGTGTCTGTTTTTATGCCAACACCGTACTGTTTTGATTACTGTAGCTTTGTAATGTAGTTCAAAATCAGGGACCATGATGCCTCCAGCTTTATTCTTTCTCAAGATTACTTTGGTTATTCAGGGTCTTTTGTGGTTTCATAGAAATTTTAGGATTGTTTGTTCCATTTCTGTGAAAATTGCCATTGGAATTATGACAGGGATTTCATTTAATTTGTAGATTGCTTTGGGTAATATTGACATTTTAACAGTATTAATTCTTCTAATCCATGAGCATAAAATATCTTTTCATTTATTTGTGTGTTTTTGTTTCTTTCATCAATTTCTTGTAGTTTTTACTGCATAGGTCTTTCACCTCCTTGCTTAAATTTGTGCCTAGGTATTTTATTCTTTTTGATGCAGTTGTAAATGGAATTGTTTTCTTAACCTCTTGTTCCAATAGTTTCTTGTTAGTGTATAGAAATACAACAGATTTTTGTATGTTGATTTTGTATCCTAAAACTTTGCTGAATTTGTTTTATTTGCTCTAACACTTTTTTGGTGAAATCTTTAGGGTTTTCTATCTCTAAAATTATGGCGTGTGCAAATAGTGACAGTTTTACTTCCTCCTTTCCAGTTTGGACATCTTTAATTTCTTTTTCTTGCCAAATTGCTCTGGCTAGGACTTCCGATACTATGTTGAATAAAAGTGGCAAGAGTGGGCATCCTCGTCTTGTTCCTGATCTGAGAGGATAGGCGTTCAGCTTTTCACCATTGAGTATGATGTTAGCTGTGGGCCTGTCATATAAGACCTTTATTATGTTGAGGTATATTCCCTTTATACCTACTTTATTGAGAGTTTTTATCATAAATGGATGTTGAATATTGCTGAATGCTTTTTTCTGCATCTATTGAGATAGTCATATAATTTTTATCCTTCATTTTGTTAATATGGTGTATCACTTTGATTGATTTGCTAATACTGAGCCATCCTTGCATCCTGGAATAAATCCCATTTGATCATGGTGTATGAGCCATTTAGTGTATTGTTGAATTTGGTTTACTAATATTTTATTGAGGATTTCTGCATCTATGTTCATCAGGGATATTGGCCTTTAATTTTCTTTTTTTTTTTTTTTCCTTTTTTGGTGGTGTTTTTGTCTGGTTTTTATGTCAGGGTAATGATAGCTTCAAAAAATGAGTTTGGAAGTGTTCCCTCCTCTTCAATTTTTTGGAAGAGTTTGAGAAGGATAGGTATTAAATCTTTAAGTGCTTGGTAGAATTCACCAGTGAAGGCATCTGGTCCTGGACTTTTGTTTTTTGGGAGGTTTTTAATTACTGATTCAACCTCCTTACTAGAAATTGGTCTATTCAGACTTACTATTCCTCATTCAGTTTTGGAATATTCTAGGAATTTATTCCTTTTTTTCTAGGTTGTCCAGTTTGTTGGTGTATAATTGTTCATAGTAGTCTCTTGTGACCCTTAGTATTTCTGTGATATCAGTTGTAATTTCTCCTCTTTCTTTTCTGATTTTATTTATTTGAGCCCTCTCTCTTTTTTCTTGGTGAGTTTAGCCAATTTTGTTTACCTTTTCAAAGATCGTTTCTATTGCCTTTTTAGTCTCTATCTCATTTATTTCTGCTCTGAGTTTTGTTTTTCCTTCCTTCTACTAAATTTGTGCTTTGTTTATTCTTTTATTTCTAGTTCCTTTAGGTGGAAAATTAGATTGTTTATTTGAGATTTTTTTTGTTTGTTTCTTGAGGTAGGCCTGTATTGCTATGAACTTTCCTCTTTGAACTGCTTTTGCTGCATCCCATAGAATTTGGTAAGTTGTATTTCCATTTCCATTTGTCGCAAATATTTTTAAAAAAATTCTCAATTTCTTCATTGACCCATTGGTTTTTTGGTAGACTGTTGTTTAATCTCCACATATTTGTGATTTTTTCCAGTTTTCTTCTTGTAATTGATTTCTAGTTTTATATCATTGTCATCAGAAAAGATGCTTGATGTGTTTTTAATCTTCTTGAACTTATTGAGACTTGTTTTGTGGCCTAACATATGATCTACCCTGGAGAGTGTTGCATGTGCATTTGAGAAGAATGTGTATTCTGCTGCTTTTGGATGGAATGTTCTGCATATATCTATTTCTGTGTATATCTATCAAGCCTGTCTGGTCTAATGTGTTGTTTAAGGCTGATATTTCCTCATTGATTTTTTATTTGGACGGTCAATTCATTGATTTAAGTAGGATATTAAAGTCCTCTGCTATTATTGTATTGCTGTCAATTTCTCCCTTTAGGTCTCTTAATATTTGCTTTATATATTTAAGTGCTCCTATATTGGGTGAATAAATATTTACAATTGTTATATCCTCTTGTTGAATTGAACCTTTTATCATTATGTAATGCCCTTCTTTGCCATTTATTACAGACTTTGTTTTAAGATCTATTTTATCTAAGTATAGCTACTGCAGCTTTCTTTTGGTTTCCATTTGCATGGAAAATCTTTGTCCATTTCTTCACTTTCAGTCTGTGTTCTTATACCTGAAATGAGTCTCTTGTAGGCAGCATATAGATGGGTCTTTTTAAAAAAAAAATCCATTCAGCCACTCTATGTCTTTTGAATGGAGAATTTAGTCCATTTGCATTTAAAGTGATTATTGATAGGTATGTACTTATTGCCACTTTGTTAATTGTGTTCTGGCTGTTTTGTATTTCCTCTCTATTCCTTTCTTCTTTTCTTGCTATTTTCCCTTGTGGTTTGATGACTTTCTTTAGTGTTACGCTTAGATATTTTTCTTAATATCTATTGTGTATCTATTTTAGTTTTCTGCTTTGTGGTTACCATGAGGTTCACATATAACTGCTTATATATATATAACAGTCCCTTTTAAGTTGGTAGCAACTTAAGTTTGAATGAATTCTAAAACTCTACACTTTTACCAACCCCCTCCACGTTTTATGTTTTTTTTTTTTTTTTTTTTTTTTGCGGTATGCGGGCCTCTCACTGTTGTGGCCTCTCCCATTGTGGAGCACAGGCTCCGGACGCGCAGGCTCAGTGGGCATAGCTCACGGGCCCAGCCGCTCTGCGGCATGTGGGATCTTCCCGGACCGGGGCACGAACCCGTGTCCCCTGCATCGGCAGGCGGACTCTCAACCACTGCGCCACCAGGGAAGCCCCGTTTTATGTTTTTGATGTTATGTTTTACATCTTTTTATTTTGTGTATCCCTTAACTGATTATTGTAGTTATAGTTATTTTTAATCCTTTTGTTTTTAACCTCCATACTAGCTTTGTAAGTGCTTAATCTACTACCTTTATGATATGTTTACCTTTGCTAGTGAGATTTACACTTTCATATGTTTTCTTATTAATAATTAGTGCCCTCTATTTTCAGCTTAAAGAAGTCCCTTTAGCATTTCTTATAAGGCCAGTTTAGTGGTGATGAACTCCTTTAGCTTTTGCTTGTCTGGAAAAATCTTTTTCAATTCTGCATGATAACCTTGCCATGTAGAGTGTTCCTGGTTGGAGTTTATTCCCTTTCAGCATTTTGAATATATCATGTCACTCCCTTCTGGCCTGCAGAGTTTCTGCTGAAAAATCTTGTGATAGTCTTATGGTGATTCCCTTATATGTAACATTTTTTTTCTCTTGTTGCTTTTAAGTTTCTCTTCTTATATTTAACTTTTGACATTTTAATTGTAATGTGTCTTGGTATGGATCTTTTTAGGTTCATCTTTTTTCAGAATTTTCTTGGCTTCCTGGATCTGGATGTCAGTTTTCCTACCTAGGTTAGGGATGTTTTCAGTCATTATTTCTTCAAAGTTTTCTGCCCCTTTTCCTCTCTTCTCCTTCTGGAACTCCTATAACACAAATGTTATTTCACTTGATTTTGTCCCATAGGTCTCTTAAGATATCTTCACTTTGTAAAATTCTTTTTTTCTTTTTGTTGCTCTGTTTGGTGAGTTCCACTGCCTTGTGTTCTAGGTCACTGATTCTTTCTGTTGCTTCATCTAGTCTGCTGTTGAACCTCTCTAGTATATTTTTCAGGTTAGTTATTATACTCTTCAGCTCTGTGACTTCTATTTGGTACTTTCTGTATCTTTGTTGAAGTTCTTACTGTGTTCATCCATTCTTCTCCCAAGTTTCATGAGCCTTTTTATTATTATTACTGTATACTCTTTAATATGTAAATTACTTATCTCCATTTCATTAAGGTTTTTTCCTTAGGTTTTATCTTGTTCTTTCATTTGGAAAATATTCCTCTGTTTCCTCATTTTGGTTGACTCTGGTTTGTTTCTATATATTAGTTAAAGCAGGTATCTCTCCCAGTCTTGAAGGAGTGGCCTTGTGGAGGAGATGAAACTTATCTTTCAACCTTGCCCTAGCTCTTGGTTGTCTTTTGAATCTTTGTGATTGTCTAAGTAGCCTGATTTGTTTTTGATAGGTCCCAGTTGTTGAAGGTGTGCCAAGACCTGTCAGTGTTCCCAAAAGAGGAATCCCAGTCAGCACCTAGTTTCAGGCTGATTGGAAGCCAGACTGCCAGGCAGCAGCATTTAAAGTATGCTAATATATGCACTCCTGTGGGACCACAATCGTAAATCCTGCTGGCCTCTAGTCCATGTGATCAGGTGTTCCCTGGGCAACACTTGCAAAAATTAGGGCTTCAGATGAGCATATAAGCTCTTTTCTGGGAGGTACCAGCAAGCTGTAGTGAGGCTGATGGAAAGTACAAAGATGGTGTTCCCCAGCCTACATTTCCTGAGTGCACCTCTGTGGCCTCTAGATGCACGGCAAATCTGAAGCCTGCGCCTCAGGCTGAAGCTTCAGGACAAGTAAATAAGCCCTTTTCACAGAAGGGATGGGGGTGTGTTTCAGTCTGCTCTCTGTGCAGTGCCCTGGGGGTGGTCGCCTGCCAAGAACTGTCTTCTCTGATTGTTACATAGAGTCCCGTGGGACCCAGGAATGCAATCCTCCCTGGCCACCAAAGCTAGATTATCAGGAGCATCTCTTGTGTGAACTGTGTGTGCCTGCCAGCTTTAGCAAGCTAGTGGGAGATCATAGGACCAGCGCATACCTGCTAGCTTTTGCAGGGCTGCTAGAGAGCACAGGGTCAGGATGTGTCTGCTGGAGCTACTCAAGGTAGAAGAAGAGCACAAAAATGGTACCTACCAGCTCCTCCATCCCCAGAGAGAGAGTCCCAACAGGGCCCTGCTCCCCTAGAAGATACTTTAGGATTATCAAATGACTCTCCTTCACGTATAGTCTAGGTGCTTTTCAAACTGTTGCTTTTGTGCTGGTCCCCAGGGCAAGCCCTTTAGGAGAAATATATCAGTTTCCTACAGCTTTGGTTTTCAAATCCAGGCATTTTGGGGGCTCATCTCTCCGTTGCAGATCCCAGTGGTTGGGGTACCTGGGGTGGGGCATGAACCCCTTGCTCCTCAGAGAGAAGCTCCAGATTTGTGAGATCCCTCCTGACTGTGGGTCACCAAGCTGGGCATGGGGTTTTTGGCGAGACTTCGTCTCTGCCTCTCCTACCCATCTCCATGTGGCCCTTTTACTGTTTGTTGTGAAGGAACTGTTTAGCTAGTTTTCAAGTCTTTTCAGAGGTATTTTTCCATATGTAATTGTAGATTCGTCATGTCCATGGGAAGAGGTGAGTTCAAGATCTTCCTACGCTGCCATCTTCAAAGCCCATTATTTTAACCATTACACTATAGAGCTCACCATATAAGGCTCTTAGAAGTTAAAATTTCTTTATCAAATACCAATATGAGTGGCTAAAGAGATAATTGGTTAGGAAGTAGAGATGACAGAGTTGATTTATATCAAATAAAGCAAAGTCTTTTAAAAAGTTTATGCTCTTTTGTTCAGGCTTTTTGTGCTAGCAGGATGAGCAAGTGTCACGGTTTTTATACTGCCAGGAAGCTCTGGGGCCACGGATGAGATCAGAAGTGTCATGATAAACAGTACAAGAAAGCCCATTTGGGCATAACCCTGAAGGCCAACCCTTTCGGAGGTGCTTTTCATGCAAAGGAAATTGTCCTGGAAAAAGTAGGAGTTGAAACCAAACAGCCAAATGCTGCCATCAAAAAGTGTTTCAGGGTCCAGCTGATTAAGAACGGCAAGAAAAAAGATCATCTTTTTACCCAATGATGGTTGCTTAAATTTTATTGAGGAAAATGATTTCTGGTTGCTGGATTTGGTTGCAAAGGTCATGATCTCCTTGGCGACATGGAGTTCGCATTGTCAAAGTTGCCAATTTCTTTTGGCCCTCTGTGAAGGCAGAAAGGAAAGACTAAGTTTTGATGGTGAAAACATGGTAGTAATAAATTTTCATATGCCAAAAAAACCCCAAAAAGCTTCATATATCAACATATAATTGAACAAAAATTTTGAAGTACTGGTTCCACTATGAGACCTGAAGCTCCATAAATTTATGTCTATTTTGATTTACAGTGCTTTGCACATGGTAGGACTTGGTAAATATGCATTAAATGAATTAATTGGAATATTATAGAATATAGTTTAAATTGACTTCAAAGAACTCAAATTCTTAGTGATCCACTCTATTAAACAATTGACTTTAGCATCTTTTAAGATGATTTGTTACTTGAAAAAAATTAAAATTCTAGTATATAATTTAAGACAAATTGTTTAGAACAATTTTATAACATGGTTCTCAATGAAATATGATGACTCCAGTTAATTTGAAACTCTTGGAGGCAAAGGGAAGTGAAAAGATTCCATCTGATGTTACGATAGGCACATGATTAGAGGTCTGGGAGTGTTAGAGTGCAGAGGTCACATGTAGTAAACATGACTTTCTGTGGAGACAGGAAAGGCCACAGAAAAGCCACACAACATCTATTCTCCACTTGGATAAGGGTGGGAGAGTTAGTAACCCTTTTGTACAACTTAGCTGGAGGGGAATGAGGACCCATGGCAGGTCTTCTGTGTCTGACTACCTATTTGACAAAATAATGTATTTAATAAATATTAGAATTTTGAACTCCTTAGGAGCTGACCATATTTTGGAATCAATTCTATAAACCCCGCATATTAATCCTGTTGTGTCCTTTGATGTAGAGGTGGGAGCTTACCCATGCAAATTTTCCCTGACTTTTTTTGATAGAACTCCAAATTCTTTTCCAGTTTCCATGCAGTTAGGGATCCAGCTATATGACAGTTTCTAAAACCTTCATGACGTTGTTAGTTTCATAGAATGAGAAAGATGAGCATACGCAAAAGATGAGATTGTGCTTTGCTGGTTACTGTTGGTTTCTTAAGGTAACTATAAAAACTGGTAGCCCCTGAAGAGTGGAAGTAGAAACTACTGCAGTCCTAGTGTTATCACCACTGGCAGAATTAGCTACACCAATGAAAAATAACAACATCAGATGTAACTCGATCTTTCCTTGGTCAGCAATGAGAGCTAGGTAATAAGCAAAAGTAAGTTTTGTCTATTGGATTTAAAGACTGTAAAAATAAGTCTAATATTCTGCCATTCAATATGCTGGATGAGAATACTGTAAGACAAATTCAATACAAACTAAAGGAACTTCAACATGTGTGTAAATGTCTAAAATTCTACCCAAAAGATATTTTTAAAGTTCTTTTTACATGAGAACCAAGCTTCTCCTTGCCTACAGGTTATGTTACTTTGATTGGCTGAATTTTTTTTTTTTTTGCCATGCCCCCCAGCTTGTGGGGTCCTAGTTCCCCAACTAGGGATTGAACCCGGGCCCTCTTCAGTGAAATCACAGAGTACTAACCTCTGGACCACCAGGGAATTTCTCTGATTGGCTGAATTTTAATGGATAATTATAATATAAATAACAGAAAAGAACATGATTGTTACATATTTAGTTATATACCAATTACTATGTCTGAATCCTTATTAGGATTAGGATATATGGATCACTACAGCTAATATATGGATAAACATAAACTAGCCAACTAACCCAGTTAGAAAAATTAGACTCACATACACCTTTACATAACTAATGCTAACAGTAGGAACAGACCCCATTCAGAACATTTCTTAGAACATATTTAGGAAAGTCCAGGGCATCTTCCTTCAAAATGCCTAAAGCCATATCTGATACTCAGTGTCCCTATATTTAAGCTGTTCTTTGGTTAACAACACTCAGCCAGCTTGGAGGTGTTGGATAAAATTCTTAAGTTGTAAAGATGTACATGTGAACTAAGAAGTATTCAGTATCATCATTAGGCAGACATCTGTGACTTTTAACTTTCATTGGTGGAAGAATTCCCTTCTTTGTACTAAAGACAGTCTGATGAATGCATACCCTTTCATAGCAGAGAGAAACATTTTCTTCTTACACATATATCACCTATAATTGTTGGCAGAGTTATGACTACTGCCAGAAATTAGGGATAGAGGTGACAAGCCATGGATTCCCACCAGCTACTACTCAGATACCCATGATCCCTTTGGGAATTAGTCCAACATGCTTGTGAGATAGCCATGCTTTCTCACATTTAAATCTGGGGCTCAGGAAAACTGCTTCAGCTCTGCGAAGTAAGGATGACTTAACTTGGGAATATTCACTGTTCTCCCCATTTGGAAGCATATCCGGAAGATAATAGTGGATAATAAACTTCAAGCTTTAAAAGGTTGCCCTTTGGACTACCTTGCATATCAATATTGACTTTGATGTAGAAAAGCTCTCTGGTTCTTCCGTATATGAATGTTAAGTGGCATGATCAGGATTACAGTCAGTGTTCTGTCCCTGGATCTCTCTGCTAAAGAGACAGGCAGGGACCAGAGTAACATACAAGGTCCCTATATTTAAGCTGTTCTTTGGTTAAGTAGCACCCTTACATAACTTCTGCTTGGCAGTGGGGACCTGATTGTATTATCACATAATTAACTTATTGACTAATAGTCTAGTGATCTTAAACAGGTGTTGAATTTATATGCAGGCAATAATTTAGGCATTGGGAGAATCTGTTTTATTAATTTTATTTTATTATTCACTTATTCTCTAAGTGTGATGTTCTCTAAACACTGTATTATTGTATAATATGCTACTTAATATAATACTTAGTGAATAAATGATTAATAACATAAAATTAGTCCACTGTAATTAAATATTACAAAATTTGCAAACAGAATGGTTTGGTAGAATAAAGCAAGCCTCAGAAAACATGATTTCCAGGAATACTCTAGTTATGTGAACTTGAATAGTCATAATGCCTCTCGGATCTCCTTTTCCTAATATTTTAAATAAAGAACTTGAAACAAATGATTTTAATTTTTTCCATAGATCTTTATGTTCTATGCATTTGTTGAATGATGATTAGAACATAACTATGTAATAAGTTCTAAAACTGGGAGGATACACTTTCATTTTTCTTGACTGTTCCAAAGTTCAGTAAGTTTAATTTAGATAGAGTACTAAAATTTTCTGTGGAACTCTAAGAATACATTAAGCCTTTGACTAAAACTTTTGTTTTTTTGATGGATATGCAAAAAATAATTAAGAATTTATAAAATGTTTTGGCCTTATTCACATGTGTCAAAAATCCAGCAATAAATATGAAAACTTGTTTTATTTAGAGAAGAGTACACAGGCTTTTGTTAGTTCCAGGATGATAACAAGGTGTTAGAATCACAGAATGTAGAACTGCAGATTTATGTTTGGTACACTGCCAGAAACTACAGGGTTGAAAGAACATGTCGATTTATATATATTCTCAAGATTTTATTATCCAGTCTCAGGCTATTTGACTGTTTGCTGGGCTTCATATTCTATTTCTAATTGTTAACTTCAAACTAATTCTTAGAAGAAAAACATGATTGACTAAAGGTTAGCTGTGGAATTCAGTAGGTTCTGAATATAGATGGTAAGAAAGATAAAAAATCAGGAAAAGTTAATTTGTCTGACCAAAACTAAGAAAAAAATTAATTTCAGTATGTCATATATTTTTTGGAACACTTAAAAAAACATAGTCATTCAAGTCTGAAAATGTGCTCAGAATTTATTTATATATTTATTTATTTATTTATTTTTTGCGGTACGCGGGCCTCTCACTGTTATGGCCTCACCCGTTGCGGGGCACAGGCTCCAGACGCGCAGGCTCAGCGGCCATGGCTCATGGGCCCAGCCGCTCCGCGGCAGGTGGGATCTTCCCAGACCGGGGCACGAACCCGTGTCCCCTGAATCGGCAGGCGGACTCTCAACCACTGCGCCACCAGGGAAGCCCCCAGAATTTATTTTAAATGATCAAACTATTAGCTTTTATATTTCACATCCATATCTTCTTCATTGTTTTACAGTCTCTGCATCTTTGAGGTGAGTCACTTTTATCAATATTTCATACCTGAAATGGCAAATTAATATTATTGATGGTGGCAATAAGTTGTGCTGATTATCCTGATATCTCCTACTGAGCAGATTTACAATGCTATTAATAATGTTCTTTCATAGTTAAATGTTTTGGATTATCTTATAAATACATTATCTTCTTATAAATACGTATCCTATACATATTGTGCATTTCCAGGTTATCATAATTTATAACTATAAACTATTTATCACTATAATGTATCAATAAGGCAACAACTAGTGTTTATACTATGCTAAGTGTCTGCATTTTCCAGAGCTTCAAATACCTAAGAGATCCAAGGTGGGACCAAAAGAAGGAATAAAGGAGACAATTCTAGACTCTAAGTAGAAAATGTTCAAAAATTGCTCTGATATCACATTTAAGGAGAAAATATACCAATAAGAAAATGTATTTTTTTCAGGATTAAATCGGCATTTGTTACTTAATAGCATTTGTCATTTTCTAATTTTTTCATATGTAGCAAATTAATTTCAAATCATTTTGCTCTTCCAAATGCCTTTGTGTATTGTGTTTCTTTTTTCAAATTCTTTTGGATAACATTTGAGAAAAAATAAGACTACAACAGTCATTGATTACAGTCAGGATGGAAGACATTTGTAAGACCAACGAACAGGTGGAGTATGTATGATGGGAGTATTCACTTTTTGTGCCACCATTTTGTAGCTGTTTAAAAAAAAATTAGCAAATGGTGGATATTGTTTCTTTACAAAAAATGGTTCTGTACTGGATCCATCTGCGAAGTATAAACATGTCATCAGCACTCATTTTCCATCTCCAAAAAACATTCCCCATGTCCATATTTGATTTTCAAGTGCATCTGTGCACTGATGGAAACCCTCCCAACATGCTGCCACACAATTGCAAAACCCACACGTTTCTGTCTTTGAATCAAGCTTTCACGAGAGCCTGGCCTCCCCTGGGTATAAGCTTGTTTTGAAGTTGCAAAGGTCCCCTGGGTGACCCCAATGAAAGAAACTTCAATGTCCGTGGTAAGGTTAAGTTATTCCTTTTAGGAAGATAATCTTGTCCATGAAGTTTTTTTCAACTTTGTTCCAAAATTATTTTTGTATCTTAGAATCTCTCTTTTTGTGCCCACACTATACTTACCTAATGATTAGCACTTGCACGAATGAGTTTCTCAATGACTAAATTCACATTTAAGAAAGTAAGTGAAGACCTCAATATTAGTTTGATTATTCAGAAACTTTAAGCAGAACAAGCAGGGAGTTCATCTCAGAAAGTTGAAGGACAAGCATCCTGAATTCTGAGTCTCTAATATTACTGATAATCACATAACCTGAAAGACTTTAAAACTTCACTGGAATAATTTATAATCTCTTCATAAACACACATTCAGAAGTGAACTTGATAAAGAAGGAAATTTTATTTAACTCGTTATTTTCCCAGTGCAGGACCAGAGTTACCTTCGCTATAGAGCAATGGAGTAAGCCTTGCCTGTCATTTTTAATCAGGTTGTTTTAGGTAATTTTTGTTATGCTCCTCATTACTGAATTGTTTATCAATAGGTGCAGCAAGTGTCACTAGCTTTTCTCATCAAACCAGGTCTGACAAAGCAGCACAGTGCATGGGAAAGAGGCAGCTAGGTGAAACTAATGCCATAGATGTTTGATTCATTAGGAGCTTATTGTTAACGGGGATGTCTGATTGTAAAGGCTCAGTCAAGCAAAAGAGTGCAGAGTAATCAGTCGGATTTATAGTTTGCAGGGCTCAGAAAAAAATCAACATAAACCTTGGATATAGTAGAAACAGAAAAATCCCCTTTGGGCAGCCCTAACCTGGAACCAGCCAAATAAGGTCATGCTACATGAAGGGTTCCTGTTAGGTGATGGGAGATAGAGGCGGATTAGAGCCATATGGCATGGCCTATCATACCTTCTGACTTAAGATAACAAAGCCAAGCTTTGTGCTTAGCTGTTTTTGACTGACATCATCAATTTTATTTTATGTTGGTCACCTCCGGTAACAGGAAAAAATGGCCTAGGGTTGATAACACATGCTTTTTTTTCCCTTTTAGTATTAAGATGCCTAGAAGCTAGTTTTGTGCTGCTAAAAATTTCAAAGAATTAGTAGCTTACTCTTCTATCACCCATCCTCCAGCAACTGTCAGCCCCCCTCCCCCTTGTTTTCAGTTTGTACCTTGCAAATGAGAGGCAGCCTTATTCAGAACCAGATGTAAGGCTCCTAGAGAATGAGCATAAGCTGGTGTACTTTAAGCCTAATGGGAAGTTTTATATGCAAGGGCCTTGAACTGATTAGTATAATTCCCTCTTTAATACAGCTGTCCCTCCAGATTAAGGTAAACCAAATGTTGCAATCAGAGATTAGTGTACCTTGCCAGTTATTAACATCCCCGGTGCTCAGCAAGCACGTCAGACGCTAATACTGTGTATTTATTTGCCACTTCCCCACTGTAACTTGAACTTCTGCACCTGTCAAAGCATTCCAGTGAAGAGAGGGGCATTATTGGAAAGCAAAAGTTTTATACCTGTACACCTGTTTTGTTTTGTCACAGTTTAGATTTTCTTTTGGCTTGCCAAGACTGCCAGGTGCTTTAATCTGCTACTCTTCTGGTTTTGTAAAGAAAGACTTTGTGTGCTAAATCGCATTTGTTACTTTCATATGCTTGCTTTTATGCCACTGGAGAGCTGCTCACCTAAACTGGGGGCATGCGTGTGTCTGTGCATGTGCCTGTGTATATGTGTGTGTGTGTGTGTGTGTGTGTGTGTGTGTGTGTGTGTATGCTTTCTTTTACAAAAGAGTAAATGGGTGAGGTTTCTTTCCCAGAAACACACACCTGTGTTTTCTGTGCTCCTCAGCTTCTGCAGTGTCCTAAGTCACAAGGTGGGTCTCATGGCTGTAATATATTTGGCAGGATATCCTGCCTTCTTGCAACCCAGATATATGCTTTCTTTTACAAAAGAGTAAATGGGTGAGGTTTCTTTCCCAGAAACACACACCTGTGTTTTCTGTGCTCCTCAGCTTCTGCAGTGTCCTAAGTCACAAGGTGGGTCTCATGGCTGTAATATATTTGGCAGGATATCCTGCCTTCTTGCAACCCAGATATCAAGAAAGACAAAGTCCTGCTGTCTCAGAAAGATCTGGCTGTGTTGTTTTCTCTCCTCAGCCCCCACCCAGGGCTTGCTTGGACTCTAGGGCCAAGTGTGTACAGTGAAAGCACTAGAGAAGCTTGGGACAGGACCCAGCTTGTGTTTTGGTAAGGTTGGTCCAGGCACAGTGCTCCCTGATCCTTTTTCATCAGTGTGGTAGATGGGCCAGCAAGTAAGGGAAAATCACGGACAACTTGAGGAAGAGCCCTCACACTTGTCAAATAAAAGTGATTTTTATCAGCATTGCTTATTACTCAGAGGTTGAGAATCAGAAAGTGCTTTCTGTGAAAAAAAGCATAGTTTGCTGAGGAAAGACTAGGGTCATCTCGGGTCTGATTTTTTTTTTTCATCTGTGGGTTTAAAGCACGTAGCTGTGCTCTAACAGAGCAATCACCTGATGCCATCAGCAGGGCAGCCTCAGTCCTCCCCACTACCCCCAAATTTGTCACAGACAGGAAGGAGCCACAGTTTTCTAGCTAACCCATGACACTGGAAGCAGTTGCTGGTTCAGGGTGTTATCAGCACTGGGGGAACATTTCTCTCGCTTGCCCTCCTCTCCCCCTTGCCCTCCTCTCCCCCAGCTCCATCTTGGTGTTTGCACGTTGATTGCCGGGTGCAGAGTTTCTACATATTATAGCTTAATTGCAGATTTTTTAAAAAGACAAAAATATGTGCATGTCTTAGGAATTATGTCTTGCAGGCTACTAAATATGCTAATGCAGCACTAAGCAGGGATAAAGTTCTTGCCATACCCCCCAACAGTTGTGTGGAACCCGCTGCCAAGTGATTGTTAATTGTGAAGCACAAGCAGGCTTTGCAATCCATCTTAATTGTCATACTTACTTCAGGTTTCGTGATAAGGCTCGATGTTCTGTTTAAAGTGACAATGTTGACAGGGGGAAAGGGTGTGGGCCTGAGCCTGTGGTTCTGAAGGGGTTGCATGCTCTGACCTGCCGAAGGTTGATATGGATGGTCTGCGAGGGGATTTTAGTTGTCATGGGGTCCCCAGGCGGTTGAATGGAGAGACTGTCTGTCCTGCTTTTTCCTGTTAGGATCCTGACACGTGGAGCATTGATGAACTCAGCACAACGTTGAATGGGAGCTTTTTGGCAGCTGAGACACTGGGGCTAAGCTGCAGGTCAGAGATAACACCAGTGCGGATCTCCTCCTGCACACAGTTACTGCGCGCTTTCTTCCCTCCTGAGTGCAGGAAATGGCTCACGTTAAATACGCTCACTTTTCAGTTTTCCTTTCTTCTAAAATGGAGCTTGACAGATTGGACTTTTCAGCTCCCCCTTTTTTCACCACCTCTGCTTTCTACCTCAGAAATACTCTTCAGGAAGCAGGAGTTAATCTTGGTGAGGAAATGATAAGGTGATGCTTGATTTTCAGGGGAAAGCGGAAGGATATGGCTGCCTTGTTGCCACACATAAACTTAAAACTTCCCACCTTTGAGGCTTTTCCCTTCACATCTCTTCAGTACAGACCAGAAGAGGAACAGAGCGAAGAGCCTACTACTCAGACGGAAGTAAGAGAGCCCTATGTGGCTTTAAATAGCATTAGAGAATAGGAAGGACACATTTGGGAGGGAATGCTGACTTTTAAAGAGGGGCCTCTCCAGTGCCCGTGTGGCCCTCTGCCTGAAGGGTGCATCGCTGCGGGCACCAAAATGCTTCTGCATTGTTTTACATGCAGCTGAGTTGTGCAGGTTTCTGAGATGTGGATAACAAAGGGAAATTGGCAACAGGAGTTATTTAGTAATCTTTTGCCAACATGCTGTATTCACAAAAGTGATGTAAAAAAATGCTATCTAGTTTTAGCCTCTGCCCTAAACTAAGACCGTCAAAACTCCGTTTCAAGGAAGAGTATTCGAAATTGATTCTTGTATGGCATTGACTAGTGACTGTGAAACTAACAAAACTAATAAATTGAAACCACCCCCAAACCAAGTCAGAATTTGACTTGGGGTACATGTGTATAGCTAGTGAGGTGTGAATGTTTCCTTTTCTCTCTGATGAGTACTCAGTGCCCTTTAAAGCAAAAAGGAGGTGTGTAAGTGTGTGTGTGTGTGTGTGTGTGTGTGTGTGTGTGTGTGTGTACGTAGAGGTAGAGGGAAGAGGATGGGTGTGTGTGTGTGTGTGTGTGTGTGTACGTGTAGGTAGAGGGAATAGGATGTGGAAAGGGAGATGAGATGGAGAGTAGGGCATGGGAATGGAGAAAGCTTTCTGGTCAGTGTTCAATATACATCAGAAAATAAAAGGGTTGTGGGTGGAAGTGAGAGTAACAGTAGAGTCCCAGGGCTAACACCTTGGAACAAGCAGGGTGATGCTGCCCTTTGATCTTTGTCACCTCTCACCAACTCTGTGCACCCTTTATGTCTCATGAGGGCATAGAAACTGAGAGAGAGAAAGAGAGAATGAGTGAGTGAGGTATATAAGAGCCAAATAGGGTGAGTTAATAACCCTAAGGAGAAAAATTCAGGTTTGGAACTCCTTCAGAATTTGCTCTGATGCAAGGTGGTGGCATCAGGCCTTTCATAACACAACAATTTTCCACTCCTCTCCATCCAGTTGTACTATGTAGCCTTCTTTGAGTGACTGGGAGTAGGTTAGTCTTGGACTTATTCTAAACACCTCTCTGGCTACTACTGATGGAGGCCTTCCAAGGACCTTTGAATTTCCCCAAATTTAACTTTAGAGAGAGTAGCAAGAACTGTACAGTCTCAGGAACCCAAAGAAATAGTGGATGTAAAATGTTCAGTACAGTTGCCAACACATAGTAGGTGCTGGGTAAATCCTCACTACTCCTCTTTGAAGAATGAAGCCAGTTGAATTTCTTGTAGAATGCTTCATTTGGCTGTGTTTTCAGTTGTAGCACTGCCTGAGGAATTGGAGAGCCTGGAAGGGGCTCCTATCCTGAATGGATGGTTTAGGTTGGATTGTGTTTTCTATCTGCTTTGTCCAGATCCGGTGTGAAACTTTGAATTGACCCAAACCATTTTAATCCTAGATATACCTGGTGATTGTCATTGTTGTGAGGTCAAAGGGAAATAGTTACCTATACAATGTGATTTCAAGAGCCTGGAAAACCCCGTATCTTCCAAGTGTCTCCCCAATTAACCATGGCATTTGATAACATTCCTGATATTTCTGCCAGTAGAGCAATTCCTTTGAGTGAGAGCATATTTTCTTGATATCCCTCTTTATGGTACAATTATGACACTTGAGAGAGGCCACCTTTTGTTATGTGAATACTGTTCATTTCTTATTTACTATCTCTGTGACAACTGGAAAGAAACTGGTTACAAATGACAGCTTTGTTAAGAATAATACAACTCCTTGACCACAGAATGGGTCAAGGAAGTTACTAGGTTTGGGGTGTATTCTACCAGATAATTTCGGATCAAGGTATACAGATATCAGGAAAGCTTCTAGTCAGCTTTGTGAGACAAACTGAGCTTAATTTTGGGTCCTTTCTTTTTGACAAGACCTTTCATTTCTAATGACCCTACAAGTGAAACTGCCTGTTCCCATGTTGTCTTGGGCTATCCAGAATCCTTCACCTTGCAGATGGTAGGTTAGGAATTCTCAAACATTTTTCTACTCCAGAATGTATGTTCACACATTGGACACTTCCATGGGTATGCCTTGATTGCAACACAATAGGCATTCTATTTCAACCTTTACTTTAAACATGTCTCCTTTTCCTGACATTCTTCAATGTCCCCTTGGGAAGGCATACTCCTTTACCTTTGTTCATGTTCTCCATCTTCACATCTCATCCCTGTATAAGAGTTGCTGCCTTAAATGATATCCTAATTATATAGATGCTTTTTCTTTTTTCACATAGTTTATGTGCCTTTGCCCTTTCTCTAAGAATCTTACTCCCTGTCAGTATGTATGTGTGTGTGTATATGTTGTGTATGTATGTGTATTTATGCATACACATATGTGTGTGTATATATATATATATATAATTATTTTAACAAGAAATAAGTCCATTCTATATGCTTTGCAGTAGGTTTAGGTTAATGGCTGCTTTAAACATGAAGACTGTTAAAATCACCAATGTGCCTTCTCTTAGTTGGCTATATACAGTTGTCCCTTGGGATCTGCAAGGGATTGGTTCCAGGACACACGCCCCCCCCCCCCCCAAAAAAAAAAAACTCCAAGGATGCTCTTGTTCCTTATACGAAACACTCAGTACAACGAATAGAGTAGGCCCTCCTAATCCATGGATGCGGAACCCACGGATATGGAGGGCCAACTATTATCTTATTCCTTTAATTTTTCTTCATGTATCACATGATTCTACCCTTGGTTTTTTTCTTGGTTTAAGAAGTATGTGTATTATTTTCTTTCTGACTCTACTAGTCTTACATACTTATTGTAGAATGTTTGGAAAATTATGGGTCAGAGTAAACTCACTTAAAGTCCCACCAACCTAGAGTTAACCATTATTACAATTTAGTTTGTATTTTTCTACCTCTTGGCTTATTGTTTTAGGTATTGAGAATATATGGGTCACTCTATAATTGTTAAATTATTTTCTTCTTTCCTTTTCAGACTTTAAACTCTTCAAGTTCTCTTCATTCCTTTTATGTTGATGGGTCCCAAGTGAGACCAATATAGTACTTTAGTATCTAAAGCTAGATCTGACTTGTATTCTGGGAAGGTTAGCTCACAGCTTCCACATACTGTAATTTGAACTTCTTAATATGCATTTTCCTGCTCTGAATCAGTGATTTATTTTTTGATCTTTGTTAATACTTCTTTTCAAGCTTGAAACAAAAGAAATTATCTAAAAATAACCAAAGACTATTATCCAGGACTTTAAAGGAGCATGAGCCAATAGGTTGACACCTTTGATCCTTAGGTAAAAAGTTACAGTTCTTTTGTTGGCTTTCTGCAAAAGGAGGAAGTAGGGGCAAATTACACAGTTGATGCTATTTTATGCATGAAGGAACTTACTTTTGACAGCTAGTAAACAAGTTTCACCATTTTTTTGGTAAAGTAGCTCATTCATTTAACTTCTATTGAGCTAACCCCTACCATGTGGCAGGCACCTGTTCTAGACATGGGGATTCAGCAGTAAATAAAAAGAGCAAAATCCACCCCGTGAGAGCTTACTACTTAAAAATAAAGTAGTTAAACTGTTTAACTTCCTACTTAAATTCCCACTTAAAAAAGTAATTGCATTCCATTTTCTAAATTCTGAGTCAGTTTTGAAGCGTGTGGGGAAAGAGCTCTATTATTATGATGTTATTATATCAAATAATGTCTTTTCCTTCCAGAGCCCTCTCTCACTCATTACTCTCAAAGTCCCAATTTTTCAGTGGCAAAAAGGCAAACAATGCAGTGGCAAAGACCAATTTCGATGAATTAAAATAAATGTCCTCAATTTTAACATAGGTTGTTTTATTGAGGCTGGAAATTAAAAACAAACAAACAGGAAAGGTAAGAGTGGTTTTCTTACAACGATTTTGAGGTGTAAATGTGGGATACAAAATTAGGAGATGTCCTTTACTTTCAGTTAGAGCTGAACAGTTTTGTATTTGAGATTATGGATTTTGCCACTAAGTTAACTTGAATGCTAATGGAAAGTAACTATTAGTAGCTAAGCAGAGAAAAAATGTAGGAGGCAGAAAGACATAGGCCAAATTTTTATTTAATTCAAATGTGTAATCCAAGGAGGCTTTACTAGATGAGAATAAAGAAGTATGTAGAAATTAAGAATCCAAGCAGAGAATGGTTATCTCAGTGGTTTTATTACCCACTTGTTTCAGTTTGAGTGTACTTTAGGTAGTTTGTCAGTCAAACATCAAGAGAGATGAATTTTACAGATAGAATTGGAGAAGTTTTTATCAGAATTCAGGATGTGTCATAGGCAGTTAGATTGTAACATGGAAATACTGAGAGTTTAAATGGATGCTACGTGAGAAATTATCCTGGATTCTTGAGTTTGTGTGTAAGAATGGAGTCTTTGTTACTTTTTTTTAGAGGTTGATGAAAAAAGTATGTTTTATAACTCAACCGAGAAAAGAAGAGAGTGTACTGGAGACAAGAACTTGTGCAGTTAAATAACTCAGTCTGTGGAATAGAATATAGCTGCTGACTAGTGACTGAAGACACAGACTGTTAGCTGGAAGGTTGACCAGATTATTCACAAATGCTGAAAAACTCAAAAGAAAAAAGGAAAGAAAAGAAGGAAGAAATGAAGGACAGAAAGGTGAAGAAAGAAAAAAGCAAATGAACCAGAGAAAACTACAGTGGATTATATTAAAGCATAATTATTCTGGAGTTTTGAAACCAGCTCATCACCGGAGAAAAATGACATTCTTTAGGCAGGGTTGTGTAATTCACATCTACAATTATTGGGATATAAGATAATCTAGGAACAAAGAATATAATAACATTATGTTTACTAGAAACTATGGGAAATCCTTTCTAGCTTAAGTGGTACTTTGTGAAGAAAGATGCAAAGACTCCAAGTTTATCTTTTAATCTAGTTTTTATCCCTATTTTAGCATGTCGTACTTAGTTAAAAAGAAAGTAAACTACAACTGACCCTTGATTGAGTTTCAAATCCACATTCTTTCCCTTTATTTCTCCACTAGACACTGTCCTTGTCATATCTCAAAGCCTGTCAAGACCTACCTGCTTAGTGAAGGTTTTCCTTCTTCTATGAGATGAGATACCTATAGAGATATGTATGTTTTTTATTATTATGGTCATGAGTGTTGTCTTTCTTGACATGTAAAAGAGCAGAGATAGTGTGTTCATATTTCAAAAATGTGTACAAAGCACACAGCATGGTATGCTGCATCCACGCTTTGTCCAATAAATATTAGTTGATTGTTGATGAGAAGGCACATGTCACTAATAAGAACCTCTTGCTAACGCTGGGTCTTCAGAGGCATGAAGAGTTTTGTGAGTTGGAATGATGCCCCATTGGGATAATTCCTTATGTTTAGGATAAATGAAGAGATAGTATTCCTTTTTAAAATCAGCATCACTGGTGGATTTAGTATGATATCTGCATTACTAGTATCGATTATTTTGGAGTTTCTTAATTCAGAAAATTCAAAACAAATGAAAATATAGATTGTATAATATATATACACAGCATGTGTAGTGTGTGTATATACATATATATACACACAGTATATGTGCATCCTGGCCAATATGCAATTTTAAAATAAGCGAAAAGATAGTATTTCTACTTTAAGAAGAATCAGTCTATTTGGGCAAAAGAAATGAAAACCTTTAAAATTGTTTACTTTATGTTCAGCCTTTATTCATCACTAAATATTCATAAAATATCTACTAAATACAAAGATGAAAAAGGCACCATTATATCCTCAGAGAGCTTTTAATCTGATGGATTAAAGACAACCACAAACAAAGTAGATTGTTATTTTTACAGGAGAGCCAAAGAATGCTGAAATGAAAATAGCAAAAGTATCTAACACTGAAGAGTCCTTATTATGTGTCAGACTTCATGATATGTTTTAGGTGTGTCATCTCAATCCTCAGGCCAATTTTATGAGTTATAGGTACTCTTACTTCCTCCCTCCCCACCCTATAACTTTCCAGATGAAGTAGTAGAGAACTATACATATTAATAAATTACCCAAAGGAACACAGCTAAGACAAGGCCGAGGTGGGCCTGTGAGCTGAGAGCCTGACTCCAGAGCTGGAAATGTTAGCCATTATACTCCACTGCCTCCTAGGGGATGGGGGGGAGAGGAATCACCTCTGACTTGGGAGGGGTCAAAAATGGATTTTTGAAAAGAGGTCTCTTGATCTGAGTCTTAAAGGATTGGCTGGATTGTGAGGCAGGTAGAAATATGAGGAGGGAATGCCAGTTAGAGAACAGTTGTGGAGGGAGCAGAGCTCAGGCTTGGGTAGCATAGAGTTTGGTGGGGCACTGGGGATACGCAAAGGATGCAGTTGGGAGGTGGGGCAGTTGGAGGCTGAAAAAGAAAAGAAGGCCAAGGAATCTGGTCTAAATCCAGCAGCAAAAATAGAGCAACAGATTTATAATAAAAATGGAAAGAATGGATATTAATAAGGAGTAATCATCATGTGGAGAGTTTCAGTCAGCAAAGTTTTCTTAGAGGAGTTGGATTTTAAACTAGCATTTGAAGTTGATGGGAGTGGAGTAGAAAAGCATGCCAGCAACCTAGAATATTGTGATTTAAATAGAACTCTAGAACATAAGAAAAATGAGGAAAGCTGATAAAAGTCCGTTTTTCTTGCTTTCAAGGACTGCTGCTGGACAAAGCTGAATAGGTAAATTTCCACCTCTCGCACCTAAGAGAGAAGGAATAGAAGTATTCCTCCCAATAATCTCCATCTCAGTTAATGACTTACCATACACTCAGCTGTTCAAGTAAAAACATGACAGTTATTTCTGATCCCTTTTCTTCCTCTGACTCTAAAATATATCCTGAATCTTCTGTGCTTTGATTCTTCATTAGACTCCCCAGAGAGCTGACACTCTGCTGTTGGAAAGCTTCAATCAGATCAAGTCACTTCCTTGTTTAATATTCTCCAAAGGCTGCCTATTGCATTTAGAACAAATTCCAGCCTCCAAGTCCCTTAAATTTCCAGGCGTACATTATTTTGTTTTTCATTATGCTTCAGCCTTCCTGCCTCCTTTCTGTCTCTTGACTGACCAAACTCATTCTCACCGTAGGACATTTTTACTTTTTTTTTTGACTAGCTTTTTCTTCGAGCAGAAAATTAGCTCAAATAAATATCCTAGCCTTAGAGAGCTCTTCCTGGGACAACCAACCTGAAATATTATGTCCATGACTATTTTCTTCCTTCACTTGTTGGGAAGCAGGCCACTCTCTCCAGGAGAATTTTGGCCCCAGAGGACAGGACTTGCTTTGTCTTATCCAGTGCTGCAAACTCAGTGCTCAGCAAAGTGCTTTGAATGTAGTTGCTCAATAAATATTTGTTAAATGGATGAAGAATGAATGAAAAGAATGGGAGAGAGGATGGCTTGAGTAATGGGTAGAGCTTATGTTTTATCCAGTAAATGAATTAAATTGTGTAATAAATCATGTGGATTTAAAAAAAGTATATTCTGTTTCAACAGTTAACCAAGTTGTTTTCTTCTTTGCATGTCAGCTTATTGATGTTGGGTAGGTGGACTAAAAGCCTCTTGTGTTGCAGGGGGAAAACAATCTTGAGATTTAAAGGGGAAAAAAAAGGTCTTAGTTAATCCATAGGGTGGGTGAGAGCTCAGCCAGAATGCTCTTTGGAATCCAGACAATTCAGTGACAGTAACACTCACAGTACAAGTGTTGGGGAGGTCAGATGAGATGAGTTTGTGACATGTGCAATCACTCCTGATATGTTTCATTTTTTGACACTGTTTCATGGTGACATTTAAATTTGAATGGGAAATGACCTCCTTGTTCCCCGTTCCTTTCCTAGCCAGTATAGGATTGCTCCTTCAACAAATACTGTACGTTTTGTCCAGTATAGTTCTCCAGTATCTTAACAGATGAAGTTTACGAATTTATTTTCTACTAGAAATAGTGATTTCAAAACAGGGAAGAGGTTGTAGGAGCTATTTATTTTTACTTTTAAAAAAAGGAATACCTTCCTGGCAAATAAGCAAGTAAATAAGCAAGCAGTCTCAACAGCTTTCTTGGAAGGAGTCAGCCGCTGCAGGTATGGTAGAATTCCTTTGGCCAGCCTTAGCTTCCCCGGGCTTTTCTTAACACTTGTGTTGGCACAGTTGGTGGAGTTTATTATTAGTGGTCTGTCCTACAAGCCATTCATTCATGGAATATGGCCCTGGGAGAGGGATCTTCATGTGAAAATAAAATTGTCATTGTTTTTCATTGGCTTAGGAGGCATCTCACATAATGAAAGAACATCCCTAAATAGAAAGACGCCAATTCAGAAGAAAAGAAAGAAAGGTGAGGAGAGAGAGAGAGATGTCCTCCGTGGAATCGTGGAACTGAGGAATTCAGATTTTGTTTTGTGCAATGCTAGTTGCCTTGCCAGTCTCAAGCTGGCACTGTGGGCTTGCTGTAGCTGCGTGCTGTAGAGCCTGAGCTGAGGAAAGGAGACAGTTTGCTTCGGTTTCATTGCTCAGCCTCACCATGCGTCTCAGTATGTTTTTGATTTTTGTATTTTAAAAATAAGGTGAATGATCTCAAAAGGAAATCATTACAGGCGATTTTATTCTTTGCTTTTTCTAATGGACAATTAAAAAGCAATCCTGGTCCTATTCCAGAGATTTTCTCATTTCTTAGTATAAATGTAATTTAGGCACATATAATAGTTCAATGGTATTATTAGATATTATCGTATCTATTTTATTCAAGAAAATGTTTGACACACCTTATTTGTATTCTTTTGGAGGAAATGTCCTGGAATGGGTTTTGTCCTAGTTCCTTTCTGTGCCTCTTATAAGGTATGTGTTAGAATTCAAGTTCCTAAGAGTAGGAATAGCATTTCTTTCTTTTTTTTTTTTTTTTTTGTTGGGGGGAAGGCATAATGATTTTGAGCTTTGAGGAGTTTCAATGGGCTATTGTTGCTTGTTTTTTTTTTTTTTTTTTTTTACAGTGTTCCAGCCTGCCAAGTCCCACTGTGACACACTCTCTACCTCCAATGGCAGATATTTATATGTCAAATTACTATTGTTGCTTGTTTTTTTTTTTTTTTTTTTTACAGTGTTCCAGCCTGCCAAGTCCCACTGTGACACACTCTCTACCTCCAATGGCAGATATTTATATGTCAAATTAAATAAAACAATAATTAATTTTCTTTTGAAAAATTTTTGGAATTTCGCTTTTTCAAGATCTATGAGGTAATTGGAGATACCCCAGGCTATCACAAAACCAGGGCTGAGAATCACTGCTTTAATGATTAGCACTTTGTAAGCCTTCAAAAAATATTAAAACAGGATAGATTGTCTAATTTCTGGTGGGTGGATTCACTTTAGTATAATGTAATGTGTTAACAAATGCTCAGAGAGGAGGCTGTGGATCCAGAAAGATGGCTTTTGCAGAAGGCTTTTATACAAATTAATTCAAAGAATAACAGGAACAGTTGTGTAATGGGGCACAGAAGGAATAAGGTGACTCAATTAAATGATAGAGAAATCTCCAGGAAAATATTTGTTTCACATCAACCCAATACTAACAGTAAAATTCTCACTGTGGAAATCGATAATCTTGCAATAAATGCATAATAACTTCAGAAAGGGATTTTTTAATTAATATTTTTATATGATTGGCTGTGCACCAAATATTGAAATCAAGTACTGCTTTTCTTTACTTTAAGAATGATAAAGTTCTCTCCTATGTCTCTAAAGAGAATCTTAAAGGAGAAGGATCAAAAGAGTAATTTGCAAATAAATTCACCTGTTGAATTTGTGCCTGAACTTACTATATTTACCTAATTCATTTTTGGCTTTTGCTTAACTTGAGCCATGGTGACATACTGAGAAATTAATGCCAAATTCTCCTGGGTTGCTAGAACATTTGTACAAGGCAGTGGTGAATAAGTAAGGGTAGTGTAAGCCCTAGGGTTTGGGTCCCACTCAGTAGGGGGTCTTAGTCATTGCCCAAAGAACCATTGTGTGGTCTAGCTAATTGGTACTGCTAGCCTATTGTTATTTCATGGATCCAGGAAAGCAGTTTGGTCCCTTTCCACATTCAGAGCTGGGCCCAACATACTAGTAGTTGTGGACAGAGAGATTTCAGGATCCATCAATTTGATGCTAAAACCTAGATCAGCTTTGTGGCTTTCGGAGATGGATTAAGGACATTTTTGCAGGGTTCACAGATACACGAGTCACAGACCTACAGTGGTATAGGAAGTTTGAAAAGAGATTTGAGTAAGTAAACAGGTAGACTGAGAGAGGATAAACAGCCCTGAAAACACTTCTGTTTTGTCTTTTGGCAGGGATGTCTGCTTTAGGCTTCCTGAGTTTTTTTACCTGGTGTTCTGCAGGGAAATTTGCATTCCAAAAGATAGGTTAGGCTGCCTTCCTGCTTCTGAAACTTCTAGAAGGTGTTCTGATATAATAGGTGTTTCCCCAGCTTTTTTTCCTGGAGATAACCCTCCATTACCTGGTTAATACAGGTTCTATCTGGTTAACACTCCAGTAGTCCTGCATATATTTTCCTTTTCACTTTTTCTGAGGAATAAGGGTCCTTCCTTACTTTTAAAGAGGATATCTATTATACCTAAATAAAGCAGAGAGAGAGAGAGAGAGAGAGAGAGAAATAAATGTGTAACATTATTTTGAAAAGTATGCCTTTCATTTTAACCTTTCCTTAGCTTTACCATCTAGACCTACAGATACAAATACAGGTGAAGAACCACTCAACAATGATGCTGAGTTCCTGAAGGTCCCAGACTCTGCACACTTTTCCCTTTTTCATTTTTTTCTTACCGTATTTAAATTTTCATTCATGTAGTTTACCTCTTAGCTATCTCTTATTCTTTAATTTATATTTCACATTTTAGAACTTGCTTGGAGTGTACAATATGTTTCAAACTTGAGAGAACAGAACTAGATACGTTCATGAAAAATAGCCCCTTCTTTCTTATTCCAGAATTATTTAGAAGGGGAGCAATGGAACTTTTTGGATCAGTCCTGTTCTGCTTTGGGCTACTTAGGCTTTCAGTCTGTGGCTCAGTTCATTGGCACCAGATGCCAGTAGTACCAAGGTCAAAGGTTTGATCCTCACTTGGGCTTGTCTGCTGCCAATTTTTCCAACAGGTTGTATGGAGATTGAGTACAGTCACTACAGAAACGCTGGTCTTAAACGAGATAGGTGAACACATGAGTGACTAGATGAAAATTCAGCCCCATTCCTGGAAAAACAAAGCCTGGGCCCTACTGTCATTTTTGCGTTTGGACAGAATGTGCCACTTAAAATGTGAGCTTGTTACTCAACCTCCCTGAATCTCTGTTTCCTCATCTGTAGAATGGAGATAAGATTTGCTCCCTTTCTACCTCACCAGGATCTGTGAAGATTAGATAATGGCTGTAAAGTCCTTATACAAAGGTATAAACATTATTATAAACAAGGAGATTAGTCAACAAGTATAAAAAATACTTTAAGGACCCCCGGAAAGTGTATTGCCTAATAATTTTTGAATCAGTATCAGTAGTTTGCAGTTTAATCCATTCTGAACTTGGCTTAGCTGCAAAAAGTTAGGTGTGAATGTTTGACCTTTTAATTTATTTATAAGGTAAAAAAATTGATAGTGAACCTTTATATTAATAAAAACAAAGTGGGCTTTGAATCTGAAACAGGTCTTATTTGAAAAAGAAGGTGAAGGCGAAGGTCTCTAGCAACATATGTGCCACTGAGGAATATTTGCATATATTTGATGCTTCAGTGATTTTCACAGTATACCTTGGAGTTTAAGCTGTAGCAAAGAGCCAGTGCCATTGCTCAGCACCACAGTTCGCTCTCTCCAGCTTTATTATGGCACACAGCGACAACTTCATTTTTAGCATTAAAAAAATCCTCTTCACTTAATTCAGACAGTGACCTGCAGGCCTCTTTCTGACTGAAGGAGCCATTCAAAATACTTCCAGACAAAAGCAGGGCTTTTTCCTAGCAACCAGATCAAAGCCAAATCTCCCAGAATAGCTCCCTCCCAGGTTTCCTTTGGCGCATAGGTTCACAAGGATTCTAAGGCTTGTGGTATCCAGTTCAAACTACTCTTTCAAACTGAAATGGAAAGGAAAACTCCTGAGGAATTTTCGCAGACTCTGAGAACTGGCGAGCATTGCAAGAGCACTTAATCTTGGGAGAACACGGTGGTCATTTGGAGCATCCCTAACTTTGTTATTGCCTGCATCTGCATGTACATTCAGTTGGACTCCCACAGAATGAAGTCTCTGTTTCCTTTCTGCCAGTACCTAATATCAGCTATGCCCAGGAGCCGGCTGATGAAGACTTCCTGTTTGTTTTGAGTCACTGTTAGAGTGATAAATATACTTTAGCTTTCTGCTTAGAGAGGAAAGAAACCAGCTGCCCTGAACTAAAGAGAAAAATGCAGAAATTCCACTGAATGGCCCTGTTATCATGCAGTTTCAAGGGTAGCATCAAAATGAAAACTATAAGCTTGAGCAAAGTAAATAATTTCCATATTAAAGCATCTTGCTGCATGCATAGACCTAAGTTGTTTGTCTTTAATCATTTAGGCGAACGATGAATTTTTCACTCTTCTAAGACTAACTCAGCAATGTTTAGAAGTTTAAAAAAAATGTAAACTTACACTACAGAGTAATGGTGAGCTATATAAATAAACAATTACAGTTGTGGTTTTTTGATCTGACCACAAGCTTTTAATGCCATTTTTACATGAACATATAATGCTTCTGGATAAACAGTAATGTTTACATTGTCCGTGGCATCCACTGTTGTATTGAGTCATTTACATACATGATTATTTGGATATAGAGTAACCCAAGAACAAAAAGAATACTATAAAATTATTTAAAACAAGAACAACAGGAAATCCTTTATAGCTTAAATAGCACTTCTTAAATAAAGCTGTGGAGTTTTTATGTTTTGATTTCATTTTTGTCCTTTTATTTTAAACAGGCTTTGGATTTGATAATTAGAGTGTCCTTTGAGTGGAATTTGTATTTTAACAGTGAATTAAGGAAGCCTTGCTGATCTGAATGCCTTGACCACTGCATTCTGGCTTTTGTCTTTTTTTAAAGCTCAGTTTAGATTTGACTTCCAGTAGTTATGAATTGGAAAAGATGACAGCCACTTGTGTGTACTTGGAGGGTGTATGACTTGCTTATTTCTTCCCAATAGCTGTGGTCTCTTAAAACAATTTCTAATTGTAAAAGAAGAATTTGCTAATAATCTACAGTTAGTCTCTTTGTCCAGGATAAAGAAAATGTTTAATAAAAAATTCAAATTAAAGTTAGCATTAACACTTTTATGCTGTCAAATTAATGATGCATATATGGAGGCAGGATGGTGTGCATTGGTCTCATCACAATGCATCTGGTCATATTTGTAATTTGAGACACGAAAATGCACCAAAATGTTGTATATAAAAAAGGTTCCCTAAAATGTTGGAGTCAGTGGCTGGAACATCAACACAGTGGCTTCCTGGGTGAGAGAATTACAGTGCTGAAGGCTTGATGGAGACTGGGTCCTTATCCTTTAAAAGCTCACATTAAGAAAAAATTCATGCGATGTTGGCAGCTTGTAAAGGAAGACAGACATTTAGAAACGTCCAGAATATTAGTTAAAACAAAGCCAAATGTACTAAATATTGTTTTTACTTTATAAATATGTTGTAATGTGTGTTTTTTAAAATATATTCTCACTTTACTGACCCAAGGAAGTTGAGAAGAAAGCATTTTTAAATATGATGGAGGATGGGAGGCTTAAAATACTGAATCATATGACATATTTTCTATCATAATGGAGACCTGTATGTATATGAACCTAGAAAGAATAGAATCAGAGAGTGGATGGTATTAGGAGAAGAGGGGAAAAAATAATGAAGCCAGGATTTTTTGTGGGTAGGAAAGAAGGGTATAAAACAAATTTATCAGATAAATATATTTGCCAAGGTAAGTATGCCAGGGGATAGTTTCAGTGGGTATATCAGCCTCTGTACTTTTTTAAAAAAGAGGTTAAAATTAGATAGAAATACATGAGATAGTGGTTTAGGTGAGGTTTTTTTTGGTAAAATCTATTATTTAAAATAAATTGGCACTCTAATGGGTGGGACCTATCACTTACCAAGTATAAAAAGGTGTGAAATAAAACGGCTTTTACCTTTTCCAGTGCTATTGAATGTCAAATATCTAGTGCTGAAGTGAAACTATTATGGTCAAGTTGGTGTTGCCCATATCAAGTCACCATTCTTCTCAGCAATAGTAATTGCTTAGATTGTTCAAAACTAGCTTTAGTTGTGATGGCACATTTGTGATCCAGCCTTAAGGAATGGATCTGTAGGGATTCCACTCACTGATAACCAGCATCATTTCCTCATGATTCAATAAGAACATAAGAATCACATCTTGTATTACATATTACACAACCATTTACAAAATGCTTTCTTTTGCAATGTCTTGCATGATCCTTGGTTGTATCTGGTTCTGGTTGTAAGTGGGAGCAGTAACTAACAGTGTGTCATCTGTCCTGGGCCAGAGGTGATGACTCCAGCACCATTGTTCCTTTTAAGGGGGCAGAAATATTCCTCATGCTGAAATGCCTAACAGCATTTCAGGAGCATACGCTTATGAAAGAGATGCTTCAAACCTGTATTTTCAAGTATAGTAACTTGCACCAAAGTGAAATGAAACTGTGTTCCATAGTTAACCTTGTATCTCTCTGAAATTATCATGACACCACATTCCTGATCCTAGAAGTTTGGGACAATTCTATTGAAGAAGGTGAAGAATAGGCATGGAGAATAAGGGCTATGGGAATCATTTGTTATCTGAATAAAGGGTTTTTAAAAAGAATGCACTTATTAGAAGAAATGGGGTTGGGAAGGGGGTATGTTTTTCACACCTGTTTTCTCACTTCTGAGGTGATAAGTCCAGCCCTCACAAAATAAAATGGCAGCTTTCACACTAAACCCACCCAGGCATATTCCTATAGTCTCCTAACCCATTTATTGTTTGAGAATAAAGAGGCAACAAGATCTCTTGCACAAACCAGTGGTTGAAAGAGGTCAAAGCAAAGAGAGAGATCTTTGCTTTGCCTGCCTGTCTTCCAGATGTATGTCATCTTCTGTATAACATGTATGGATCTCCAGGGCAATGTACGAGGTCTCCAATAACTTTGGCTCTAAATCAACAAACTTCTTCTTTGTCCTCTTCTTGATCTTAATACTCAGTGAATTAAATGCCTGAGTTCATGATTTTACCAACTGAGCTCTTACACAGTTTATATATGTCTTAGATTCTCTTGGCCACCATTTCTGTTTTACCTCAGTCATTCATTGACATGAAGATAATTTATTTCTCATCATCTCTCATCTCTCAAAATGGCCTATCTGATCACAGCCTGGAGTTGCAGAATTTTATAAATGGAATTAACCTCAGAGATCATGTAGGGCACCATCTAATAACCAACTAACAGAACTCTTGATCTACCAACCCTCAAACCTGATCTTCACCATTTTTCTCCAGCTCAGTAAACCTCATCTGTGTAGGTGTTGAAAAGAAAAACTTATGGGACTTATCTTTGATTCCTTCTTACCTTTACTACCCTATATACAACCCATTAGTAGATCTTATCTTTTTGCTATCCTGACTATATCCAATATTTTTCCAAGAGCCACCATCACCTCTTGCTTTGATATAGTAAGAGCCTGAAATTTATCTCCTTGTTGCATATTCTCTCACATTTCCCTGTATTTTCTACATATTGCTTTCTCAGACCTTGTTTACTGATTTGGTCTTTTTGTGATTTTTTGGCTCTGCTACCCCTTCGAGGATGTAAGTTTCAGGAGAGTGGAGACATTGGGTACAGAGTGAGCTCTGTAGCACATATAATTGTGCCTGCTACATCATGCGCTTTCAATGCATGTTTGTTGAATAAATTAATCCCCTCCTACACAGATTGGAAATACGGGTCACAATCAAGTTAAGCAAATTTCTTAGGCTCACAAGATTAGTTAGTAAATCTACAACTAAAACTCAGGTCTCTTGACTCAGTCTAAAGCTCTTGTCATTGGACCATATTGTGGTTACTGTAGTTCTTACTGTGTAAGACTGTATAATATAGACTTAAGGAGTGCAATCTTCCTTGCTCCTGGCTTGTAATGTGGGGCTGTCTGGAAAGTTAGTGAAACTAATTATAAGATTAGCAACTAAGTGCCCTGGCTAATGTCCAACACAGACCTGTTGCACCAAAATCTACTCTTCAACAAAGTTTAAGCATACCATCTAGTGAAGGTAATTAGCTTTAAAGACCCGTACCACCTTTAAATTTCTGGATGATCATTCAATATCACTTTATTGTAATGTCACCTTCAAATATAGAACCATTTAATTTTTAATATACTTCATTTTGTCTCCAAGAAGTAAGTATGTTTCCACCTTCCAAAGGATGCTTTTCCTCCTATACTTCTGTTTTGAATCCACTTTTTCTAGTTTCTCCTGAAGGCTTGTTTATTCAAACAATTGCAGGCTCTTTCGCACACCCCTAGCTTTCCCCTCTTCATTGCCTTTATTTGAGTGGTAGTATACAAGCTTTAGAATCTGTAGACCTCAGTTTGAACAAGACTCTCTCATTTACTAGCTGTTTGACAGTGGACAAATTACTTAATTTCTCTGAACCTTGATTTCCTCACCCTAGAAATGGGGATAAAGAAGGGCAATTGTGTAGATTAAATTAGAAAATGTATGGAGAAAACTCCCTGAAACAGAGTATTTGCTAAATGGTAGCTACCGATATTATTACAGAGATGATCACACTTCCCTTATCTTATCTGATAAAAAGCCTTAACATAAATGAAAACACCACCCCAAAATCTCTCAGCTCTACTATCCCTAAATAACCCATCTTTGCTCGTCATTTATATTCATAGCCCAAATTCTTGCAAAATATACTCTATATTTATTCCTTTTCCTTTTTCATAATATTGTTGTATCTGAACAGACTGAGAAATGTGTGTTATGTAGTGTCAAATGTTACACTTTTGATTTTTCTATGCAAACCATGTTATTATTAGAGATTTTCTGTTTCTCATATATCTGTGCTCTTTTATTGCGTTAGGAGGGCCGGTCTTTCAGAGAATGAGCCAAAGTTCCCTAAACTAGGGTTAGTGGCACCAGAGAACGGGGATTTTCTCCTAAATGTCTCACAATCTTCCAAATATTATTGGAAGAACCATGAAGGTGATGAGAGGTGTTGAGTACCCTAACTGGGAGGTGGGTTAGTGGACAGAGTTCTAGTCGAGATTCACATAGTTAAGAATAAATGGGGGTGTGCAATTACTTGAGATAGACCCACATAGAAATTTAGAAAGAGCTAAATTGTTGATATAGGGAATATGTCTCAAGAGGAGGTACTCCCAAGGGTGATGTGCCATTTTCTAGAGCTAAGTGTAGTACTGGATGGTGAGTCTGAAGGAGGAAATTCATAGTAAGTTATCGGACAATAGTGAGCTAGCCACCATCATGAAGTTACTTCTAGGAAAAGTGACAAGTGAGCTGTCCTCTCCACACTGCCAGAAAACCTCATCATAGATTGGGCAGGTCTGTATATGGAGAGTGGCTTTATCCAAGGACCATGAGGAACACTGGACAGCTGACTCAGGGGGATAGTAATGATAACTTATTAGGTTTATTTCTTTTCTTTTTTTTTTTTTTTTTTTTTGGCTGCACCTCGCGGCATGCTGGATTTTAGTTCCCCGACCAGGGATTGGACCTGAGAACCCTGTATTGGAAGCACAGAGTCCTAACCACTGGACCTCCAGGGAAGTCCCTATTTTCTTTCTTTTAATTAAAAGAACAAAGTAGCCCAACTTCCTGCAATTGTAGTTTCCAAGTATCTGCTTTTGGCCTCAAAACCAAAGACATGAAGAGCTTCTACAAATTCACCTGGGTTCTCAGTGCTACAGACGTCTCTGGAAAAAGGGAGGCTACTCAAAAATAAACTCAAGCAACATCCCAGGCTGTGCTCCAACTTACTCCTCTACCTCCAAATGCTTAATACTCTACCTGGTCAAGGAAAAACCACCAGCTCCATGTTTACTCAACCCATACTTGGTGAATGAAATATCTACCACATCTTTTCTCCTAAAAACAAATACATTTTTTTGAGAAAAGAGTTTTAAATATTTTATTTTAGTTGGAATACTACAAGAGGCCAGTTACCGAAAATTAAATTGATTCAATCTTAATCAGACTAGGTTATGTCCAAGACTTAAGTGAAGTGCCATAGACATTTTGAGGCCTCTGAGGTGCCTTGGTATGTATTCCCTTGGGGGTTTCACTTACAACTAGGATGAGTTCGCTTGAATGGAGAATCTATCTCCTTTTATTGTTTTGTATTATATTTATCATCTTCTTATCTTCACTATGTGCCAAACAGTTTTCCATGGAATGATTTATTCTAATAATTAGAAGAAGGCAATATTCTTTTGGTGGATGACTGTTTTGTCTGAGTTATAAAATACAATTTGCCTTTTTCTTTGTACCACTGTTCCAGAAGAGATTCATATTTAATTAGTTTGAGGTGTACTGTGGCTTACCTTTGTCTCCAAGTAAAAGATTTTTCTTGTTCAAAATCAGATGGATTCTGAGTTGACAAGGTAAAAAATCTGCAGTAAGATTAAAAATGCTAAGCTTTTCCATTAAGAAGTTTCTTCTAAGATGCTATAATTTAGCCCTTCAGATACTGAACACCTATTAAGAAATGCTTGCTTGCATTATGTTAGATGTAAATTAGGTGACTCACTTTCTCCATCTCTTTCTCTATATTTGTTTTAAATTCTGTTCTAAAGCAGGAACTAGGACCAAATGAAATTAAAGTATCTTTTTGGTTTGATTGGACTAATATTCTTCAGTGAGCTGAGTATGACTCACAGCCTGTCCCCTTTTTATTAGTAATTAAACTGAGACACTGAAAGATTATGTAAACTCATAACAGCAGATTAAATATCAAGGCTGTAGTCCACTGAACAACATTGCTATGTTTAAACTGATACCTTCAATATTGTCCTCAGATAATTTAAATATTTGACATTATAGGATAGTCCCCCAAAAGCGGGGTAATTAAAAACAACTGTTGTATTTTACTTTCATTTTTGTTGGAAAGGGGTTTTCACTTTGAATGGAAAAGAACTTAAATAATGTGCCTATAACATTTTTTGTTTTTGTTTCATTGACAATTGCTTCTGTACCATGGTGGTAGCTATTCCTTCCTTATTAAAAAAAAAAATCTGTTTTGTTTTTCTCTTAACCAAAATAATTCATGTCCATTATAAAAAATTTAGGAGGTATAGAGAATATAAAATGAAGAAAATTGGAAACCACAAACAATCCCACAAATTAAAAATAACCATTGTTAATGGTGCACATTCGTCCAAACATTGCTTTTATGTATGTCATGTTATAGGCACATTTAAAAAATGTAAATCCTACTGTAATTTAAAAAAAAAAAGTCTTTTCATGTAAAAGTACATATTGACTATATTTGTGTCATTAAATATTCTTTCACAACACCTTTTATCTTGGCTGCACCATTATTTAGTTAATTAATCCCCTTTTATTGAGCAATTAAGTTGCTTCCCATCTTTTAAAGACTACAAATATGGTTGGCACAAATATTCCATGTAGCTAAATATTTGTTCATACTCTTGATTATCCTTTTAGAACATACTTCCAGAAGTGGAATTGCCAAGTCAAAATATATATGGATTTTAGGCTTTTAGTTCATGTTAGTGCCCTTTTCTTCAGAAAGATTGTACTAATTTGCATGCTAATTTGATTGTAGCTTATCACTTTGGTATTTTTAAATCTTACAGCTATTTGTCTTGTGGCAACCAAACATACTGACTCTGTGGTGCTCCAAATTGGTAAAAAGAGGGGTCAAAAATAATTGACTAAATTCTACCATGTCCTGATTATTTCAGTTATATTAATTTGGCATAATCCTTTCCCTTGTCTGTTCTTGGCTAGTTTATGCATCTGGATCCATGATATGTTTTACTATTCTGCAAGAAGCCTCAAATAAATTGAAGAAGGGAACCTGTCAGTTGCAGTCTAATATGGTATATTAACACTCAACCCAAATTCAGGCAAATGACATCCATTAATCATTGGCCAATATAAGAAGCAAGAATTGTGATGATATTAACCAGAAAAAGGTTCCAGAATAACTCTGAAGCAGACCATGTAACCTATTCCCCCAAGAAGCTAACATACAAATAAATTAATGTGCTCACCATTGAAACTGACAAAGCTTCCAAAGCTCAACCAGGTTTGCTGCTCAGATGACATTGGTAGGAAGAAGGCCCAGACATAATTTCATCTTTTAATTTTCTTGTCTCTTCCAAGCTTGTTTTTTTTTAATCTGCAAATTTTATAGGTGGAGTGTGATAGAGATTATGAATCATTTACATGTTTTAGATTCTAAATTTGTCAACAAAAATTGATAGTGGTATTTTCTTTAGTGTCTATTAACCTCTCTGTAAGGCATAAAGTCTACTCATGACTTGTGTACCAGCACAGAAAAACAATTCATATATCAGCTGTTCCCCCACTTCCACCCCTAAAAATGTTTCTAGCCTCAGAAAGGAACTTAGTTCTCGGCAATTTTAGCCTAAAATGCTTCTTCAGCTTTTCTTAGACTTTGGCCATCTCAAAATGCAAGTGAAGACAAAATTGTCACATAAGATTAATTTTTGGTGATTGAACTTACATCTTAAAAACTAAGCTGTTTCACTTCCTTATGAAAGAACACATTTCTTGAAGATAGGTTTCCATTCCATGTTTGTAATCCCTAAAGTGCCTAATCTTGTTACTAAATTTTTTACTAAATGTTTTTTTTTTTTGGCCACGCTGTGCGGCTTATGGGATCCTAGTTCCCCGATCAGGGATTGAACCCAGGCCCTCAGCAGTGAAAACTCGGAGTCCTAACCACTGGACCGCCAGGGAATGCCCATAAAGTGCCTAAACTTTGATATGAATTTGTGTGGTGTGAGAATATCCTATGTTCCTACAAAAGCAAAATATTATTACTACTGGTAACACATTGTAGTGGAGAGAATACCTAGCTATGCAGAGGTCAAAATACCCAGATTCTCCTTCAGGCTGTACCAGCCTCCTAGCTGTGTCACCTTCGGCAAGTTAATAAATCTCTCTGAACTTCAGTTTTCATAGTTATAAATGATGATACAAATAAATTTTCTCCTTATAGAACAGGTTGTTTAAAGATCAATGGAAATGAGAGAATAGAATATTGTGTAACCTGACTAGTGCATTTCAAATAAAAATTATTATTAATATTATTATTTTGAAGACATATGTTATTGTTTACCTTATTACAATTTTTATTTCCCAGTGTTTGGGTTGAATTGATAGCCTAACTTAAGTCAGCCCTCTTTGTATGTAGAACTTTATCTTAAAATTTTGTATCTAGAGATTTTTTAAATTGGAAATGATATATGTATTTTTTTTTACTGTATTTAATTATTTTTCTTTCTTTCTTTTTGAATTGCAAGATACTTGCAGAAAAGTGCCCAAATCATAGGTGAAGAAGCACATGTAAGCAGCATCCTAATTTAGGGTCCCCTCACACAGTTTTCAATCTGCTACGCAACTCTCCCTGTCCTAAAGGGACTAGGACCCTGGCTTCCAACACTATTATTTAGTTTCCCATGATGTCATGCTGAAATGGAGTGGAATCAGGGCACCTACTAAGCTGTGTGACATAGCAAATTGCTCAGTCTCTTGGCTTCAGTTCTCATCTTTGAAAATAAGGAGGTTGAACTTTGAAGGTTTTTTTTCCATCTTAACATTTAATGATTCTTTTAAAGGGCACTCTATTTATCTAGGTTAGTACTATTTTTGTACAACATCTTCTGTGGTTTGTTAGCTCAGGTGGAGCTTCACAGAAGCCATGTTCTAAGTGAGAGAGGGCCAGTTAACTTTTTCCTCTACCGTGAATGTAAGCAAACCCCTGACTTAACTCGAAATGGTCCCAGAGGAGTCGGTGAAAGGGAATGATGAACCAAAGGAACTGAGGGAGCTCCACCTCTCCTACAGCACTGGAAGAGTTACTTCAAAGCACTCTCCTCTACTTGGTGCTTTGGGCACCATCACAACACATGAAGAGCAGAAAATTCTCTATAATTTGATTGTCTTGGACCCACCATTCAGTTGTGGGATGATTATAGACTTCTGCCACTTAGCAATTAAAATATTGTTTGGGTGGCAATATTTAATACTTAAGTAATAGGATTAACATTTTTTTGCCTTAGTAACATATCTAGCAGGAACCTATAGTTCCATGACTTCTGTCCTCAGAAGCTGAGTGAGATGAGGAAGAATGAATTAAAATAACTTCCTTCAAAAGTCAAAACAGTAAGCATTACCACCTTCCTCCACAGTCTTGTGACATGTGCTTTCCCATGGGTTGAGTGTTCTGTAGTTCTAAGAGTCTCCTAGCATGAAGGATTTATTTAGCTGCTTTTATTTTATAATCTTTCCTGAATGATTTCTTCAAAGGGAAAGACTCATTTTTACAGTAACCAAACAGATTAATGAATGAGAACCTACTTTCCAATAGGCCGAGAACCCCAGGACACTATTCCCTTGATGGAAAGTGCACAGATCTCCAGGACTCGGGACATCTTATCCCAGTACTTCCTGTTCCAGGCTTCAACAGGACCCGTGTCTTTACCTGTGACTCACAGTACTCTCTTCCCAAGATGTGTATGTGGTAAAGTGAGAACTCGAATTTCTTTTTTTTTTTTTTGAGAAACACCAGATAGAACCACATGGCCCAAAGGGACCGTAATAACTTAATTGCTCCCAATCACGGTGCCTCCAAATACATTTGCAGTTCTTGGTCATGGCTTCCCAGGATAGGGGGCATGGTGAGCCACAGGTTCATGATATATTTTGTGCCACATCTTGATCCAACTTTAGGAAAAGTGGGAGACACTGTTCCTCCTGTGGACTGTTGCCGACTGTGACTTTCAGCTCCTCCTGCAGGGGAAACCCATACTGAAGGGGGGATGGGCATTGTCTTCTCTGCAGCCTTGTAGGATGAGAATACTTTCTGCTTACCTTTGTGAAAATTGCTTAAATACAGTTACACTCCCAACATGCATTTCTCCTGCCTCCTCCAATGTTAAACAAGAAACCCAACCCCCAAATCCAAACACCAGACAAGTAGCTTGAAAAATGAAAATAAATTTTCCAATCCAAAAGCCGTGTGCTTCTGTGATTGAAAATCTTTCTCTTAGCGAGTGGGAGTTGCTTTCATCATTGCTGGTCATATGTTTTTGTTTTTCATTTCTGGTGGAGAAGTTTTCTAGGGTATTTTTCAAACTTTCCAGCTTAGCAAAGCATTGGCTAAAATTGAAAAGAGAACTAGGCGTTGGGTCGGAGGCAGCATTAGATTTGTTCTCGGAGGGGGTGCGGGGGGCAGGTTGCTGACACAGCGAAAATAAGACAAAACATTTGAAACTTCTGGCTTTGTACTTCTCAAATGCCTCTTTTAGAAATCGCTTAAGTCGTTATTAACATCCACCACCCACCTTCCCTTTTTGGTCCTGACATTGGGTAATAATAGATAATGTTGACATATGTTCCCTGCTGGTCAGAAATACTATACTTCTGTGAAAGGTAACATTTTCAAGCTATGACAAAATGTATTTTACTTGGACAGAACATTAGTTATTGGACTAATCTCCGAATGTGGGCTGTGGGGTAAAAGTTTTAACATTTTAGTTGTGGAAGAAAGTTTGTTGGGAGAGTAAAAGCATCAGTATGGGGTGTGTTTAGCTTTCACCATTTCTAGAGGTATTGGCTTGATGTCAAACTCTTATGTCCTTAGGAATGTAAAGGAAACATTCCCAGTATGTATGAAGAACAGCTGTCCATGGACATAGCAACTTTTCAAAATGATTAGACCCAATTTTACTGCAGTATGGATTATGGAATCAAAAAATATTTTTCACTGTGTACCAAAGAATTCTGTTTTACGGGCCAGTTTTAAAGCTTTTAACTGCGTGAGACATATGCTGCGATTCTGTTGTTTGTTCTCCATGTGATGTACTCTGAAATATGTAAAAAGAAAAAAAAGGAGAGAGAGAGAGAGAGAAAAAGCATGCAAATTCTTCTGATCAAATGTGGTCCTCAAAACTACTTTTGAAACTAATTTAGGGGATGAGTAAGGAAATGCCCCAGCTGGCTTCCATGCTACTGAAGTCTGAACAGACCTTTGCAAAACTGGAAAAATTGATTTTGTTTTGAAGGCTCACACAGACTTTAGTGTTGTGGAAGTTGGAGAGGGTTTTTATTGAATCTGGTCCTTTGTGTTTTATGACAGTCTGAATGGGTGTTAAGATCCATGAATAAATCTCTTGCCATTTCTGAAATTTCTGATATAAACATGGGCTCCGTCAATTTGTTCTCTGCACAAATGTCTTTCAGAATGTTAACAAACATGGCGCATTGATGGATGGGCTGGCCAATGGGAAAGCAGTCTGCTTTACTTGGTAGGGCATATTGGTACGATTTCTTTAGTTTCTCAATGCTATGGCCATTAAAACAGTAGGGGCTGCTGGGAGATGAGGTGGTGGTGGTTGAGAGTGAGGACTTCATTGCAAAGAAGAGTCAGTTAAGGCTGTTGGGGAAGTGGTGTTAATGACCTTCAATTGAAAGTCTGGCCAAGACACCACATCAAGGGGATTGTGAGATGGCCCTGACGAAGTGAATTAGTTATCTTCTTTAGTGCCCCAGGTGAATCACTGGGAGGAACATAGGTAGTGAAGGCAAGAAGATATTTTTAAAGTATTGTTTTCCTATATTCTGCATCAGTTTGTGATTTTTGATTGTCCTTTAAACTCAAATGTTAAGTTGATAATTCCCTAAAATTAGTTTCCAAATAAATACTGTAATTTAAAACAAGCAAGTAAAAAAAAAAAAGTCTCCACTTTTATGATAAAAATTAGGTCATGCACTATATAAACACTTTTGAAGAAACAATCAGGCTTGAGTTTCAGGAAATGTTATGTTCCACAATTAATGGTAGTGAAAAATTGCATATTGTATAAAGTTTTCTAATATATAGCTATCATTATAGCTATCATTCTGAGCCTAGTGTTGGGTTTTCATTTTGAAACACAAGTCCAAATCTTAGGCCTAAATCTTATTCTTCAGATATTTAATGCCCAGACTAGTGCTGTGATGGCTCCTATTTCTTGCATCAACAAGAATTTATTATGTGGTTACACTGCCAAACAGCATCTAGCCTTTACTTAGTTTGTACATAATTGCCCTTCTAGGGTGGTTATTGGGTATATGGAGCCATTCCCTAGCCATATTCTCCCCTACACACTGCCCTTCATGGAGACTTGGTAAAGGATCTGAATAGTCATTTTGGTTGAATTTATATTTATGATGAAATCAACAAGCTAATGGGGATGCTTCATGGGAGATTTTAATACACTCTATTATTGGCATTATAAATTGGACCAGTTACTTGATGTGCTTCTCTTTGTGGGCCAAATTCTGCCCTCTGTTTTTTACTTGAGATTCCCACTGAAGTAGTAATTACCAAGTGGAGGAATACTAAAAATGTTCGGCCAAATTCTGTTCTAAGTTGCTATCATGTAACTCCCAATGAAGTTAATTACGACTTAGTAAGAACTAGTGCTACAGAGTCTTAAGGGCTTTGGAACTCTGTGATCTGCCATCCAAGACACCAAGCCAACATTCTGCCTTTAAATATCTCATTTTAAGAGGCGAATTGACTCTGTTGAAGGTAAGAAATGGCTATGCCAGTAACTACATATGTAATGGGCTTTAAATAGTAGAATTTAGCATCTTTGAACTTCAAGAAGTTTGGTCTTCTTTCAGTTTCCCTCTTTGAGGGAGAGTCTGTTTTATAGAACCTTTAATTCTTTCTTGCTTTAGAGTCCATTTGTATGAGTTACCTACTGTCCCATTCTCTGAGCATCCCTTAACTGTAATAATATGTGATTCTTATTTCCATTAATTGTAAAACATTTGCTTAACTCGTCACTGCTTAGCTATTATTTCCTGGAGCTAAACATTATCTTCCTTAAATACAGATATTTATATTATGTATAATAATATAATTCCTGTCGTAAGAATTCATTATAACTTTTCAAAATACTTTGGCTCTCATTTAGCATGTGTCTCAGTTTAGCCTTTTATTATTTTTTTAATGGAAAAAAGGGCCCTGTGACCTATTGTATTTGTAGGTTTTTGTCATTGTGCAAATAGGGTAGAAGGGGTAGGCCATTGCCCATGGTTCGGTGTGAGCAGAACATACCACACTTTGGACCATCTACTGGATTGTCTCAGGTTAAGATTTATATGAACATTGATATGTAAAGATGCCTAGCCTCTGGGATCCTCTAGTTTGGACCTGAGACCCTGGTAGCCCAGAGAGTATCTTGAGGTATGTATAAAGAACCAGGCAGGTCAGGGAAGATGGTGGATAGTGACTAGTTGTGTATCCTGTGGGAGCTCAAAATTGAGATTGTATTTACATTAAAAGCCTCTTTAGGTTAGAGCCAGGGAAAAATCAACTTATGCTTAGAGTAGTATGGTTTTGATAAGGACTGATTTTAGCCTCCTTCAGGATTATCCACGTTCAAAGCTGTCTTTCTGTATGTTCCTATCAGTGCTCTCTGGGCAAAAGGGACATTGAGAATTCAGTTTCAAAATTAGAAGCATAGGATATTAGGGCTAGAAGGAACTTCCTTTTTCCTCCCTCTTTGTTCTTTTTCTCCCTTCCTTTCTTCCATTCTCCCTTACTCCCTCCTTTTTCCTTCTCTATTTATTGAACTCCTAGTGTTTGGCAGGCATCGTAATGACCACTGGGTATAAACAAGGAAAGCCACAGTTCCTGTTCAGAAAAAATTCACATTCCAGTTGGGGTGATGTTCAAGAAAAGCAACAATTATAGAGGGTATCTTACATATGGGAGCACTAAGGAAGGATACCCAGGGTGTGCCACTGAAAAGATTATGTTGTACTGCTTTGTAATTAAACATAAAAATAATGTTAAGCTATAAAACCAGTACAATAAAGACCAGCAAAGTTTTTATTTTACCCAGTGTATTTTATTGCTTTCAAAAATATCAAATGGTTTCAAATTAATTTTTTTTCTCAGTTTTTTGGTGCCCCTTCTACTTAGTGCCATTAGCATACGATGGGCCTATTAGATCGTTTAGCAATGGAGACTCCTGATCTAGGTTGGGCTTTCATGAAAAGACTCCCCCAATTGTAAGCAAAACTTGAGTTGAATCTTGAAGAACATGGAGTTACATTGTGATGGAGTTGGTGAGGTGCCCTGGCTGGGAGTAGGAGAGAGTTTAGGATTTTGGGGATGGTATGTGTTATGGGTAGGTAAATTCTCTGTGAAAATGCATTGAGAGAAAAAAAAATGGTGCCCATGGTTTGGTGTGGGTGGAGCATAGAGTAGACATTTGTGGGACCTATTATAACATGTTGGTGAGTTTGGAACAATCTGGAAGAAATGAGAGAACACTGAAGATTTTGACTAAGGGAACACTAGATTCATACTTTAAAATGAATAACTCATTTGACAGTATTGAGAAGAGCCTTGGAGAAGGGGTTAAGGCTGGTGGTAGAGAGATCAGTTAGGAGGCTATTGTAACATTCCTGGCAAATAATGGAAGACCTAAAATGATATTTCAATGGTTGAATCCCCAGGACATATGAAAATTTAAATAATGAGAATGAGAGAGGGGAAAGCTCTCAGAATGATATTCATGTTTCGGGTTTTTTGACTGGATGGGCAGAGATTTCATTCATAAAGATTTTAAAATTAGGAGGACCTTCTGTATAGCACAAGGAACTATGTAAATATCTTGTAATAACCTATAATGGAAAAGAATCTGAAAAAGAATATATATATATTCAGATATATGTATATGTGTACATATATATATATAGCTGAATCACTTTGCTATACATGTGAAACTAACACAACTTTATAAATCAAATATACTTCAATTTTAAAAAAGATTTAAATATTAGGATTAGAAACATACTGATAAAGGGAAATGATGTATTCTGTTCTACACACCTTGAACTTAATTTCTTTCTGGGACATTGAGAGGAGAGCTCTGCTGATTTGGCCTAAGAGAAAGACCCCATACTTCAGAGCCAGAAAGTTGGGGCTGAAAGGGTTTATGAAGGCTCCACCTGTGCCATATTAAGGGATTTGGACTTTATTTTTGTCCTTGTTTCATTAATTCATGTTTAACTCAATTTACTCAGAGTTTGCAAATATATGTGGTTTGTGAGTTAGTTAGCGTTGATTACGAAGTACTCTTATCAGACAAAAACACTGAGACTTAACGTTGAGCTGACCCAGCAATTTTTTATTTCTGTGACAATGATCCAAGTCCTCTGCTCTCAGGTAAATATAGAGAAACCCTGCTGTTGCCCATCACCTATGGCCTGATATATGGTGGGACCGATGGGGGGTGGGTTGGGGTCCATTATGGAAATTGGATCAGTAGCAAATGATTACCTTCTATTCTAATGTAGGTCCAGCTCTGTATAGTCTCCACATACTGGTCCTAGATAAATATTTCATTGAAAGAATAGGAGCTTAGGAACAGGCAAACAGACCCATTGTTAGATGAAGGGTGTTTAACTGGGGTCCATGATCTACGGGAGCCAGGGAATGGTTAGGAATATGCTCCTTGGGATCAGCTTAGATTTGGAGTCCCAGCTTGAACACACAGCAGCTGTTAAATCAAACAAACAAAAAACCAAAACCAAAAAACAAAACTTTGTACAATTAAATTTCCTTATAAGCAAACAGGGATGAAAGTATCTACCTCATAAGGTTGTTGCTGGGATGAAATGTGATAGAGCATAATACAGTGCTTAACAAAGTGTCTGGTACTTATTAGCATGCAATAAAATTAGTTAGTATTAGTTAGTATTAGTTTTATGGATGGATTTCAGGGAATTTGTGGAAACCTGAAATTGTGTGCACTGTTTTGTGATAACATGTGGAAGTACTATTTTTTTATGGGGAGAAAATATAGTATGGCTGTCATTGGAGTCTCAGAGGAGTCCATAACTTAACAACAATAATAACCAAGATTAAAAACAAAAAACAAAGACAAAGTAAAGATAAAGAAAGGCCATCCTAGACAAAGTTGTTAAACAGTTGCTTTTTTAAAAAATAGAATTATATTTTACGGCAGTTTTAGGTTTACAGCAAAATTGAGTGGAGAGTACCAAGAGTTCCCATAGACTCCTTGTCCCCATACACTCACAGCCAGAGTGATACATTTGTTAAAACAAATGGTCCTACACTGACACATTGTTATCACCCCAAGTCCATGGTTTACCTTAGGGTTCACTCTTGGTGTTGTATATTGGGTTTGGACAAATGTTTAATGACATGTATCCATCGTGATAGTATTATTCAAGAGTAGTTTGACTTCTCTGTGCTCTGCTTATTCATCCTTCTTTCTCCTCTGACCCCTGGCAACCACTGATCTTTTTACCATTTCCACAGTTTTGCCTTTTCCAGAATGTCATATACTTGGAATCACACCGTATGTAACCTTTTCACATTGACTTATTTCACTTAGTCATATGCACTTAAGGTTCCTCTATGTCTTTCATGATTTGGTAGCTCATTTCTTTTTGGCATTGAATAGTACTCTATTATGCAGATGTACCACAGTTTGTCTGTTTACCTACTGAAGGACATCTTGGTTGATTCCAAATCTGGCATTAATGATTAAAGATGTTGTAAACATCTTTGTGTGGGTTTTTGTGTGGATGTAAGTTTTCAGCTCATTTGGGTAGATAACAAGGAGTGCAGTTCCTGGAACAGTTTTTCCCCCTAGTGTTTTATAACCCTTTGCAACAATCTTTTCCCAGCAAACCTTCCTGATACCACCCATCTTGCTCAGAAAAGTCTATTTTATTCTATCATCCTTTCATCTTCTCCCTCCTCATCCAGGTGCTAGGGCCATACCACTATCCAAGGCAGCTCATGGTCTCTACTAGTATCCAGTCTCCCTAAGAAGGATTCCACACTGAATACTTTTTATCCTTTTTTTCCCACCCACTGCACTTTCTACCCTGGGTCCTATTCTCTGTCATTCCAGATCTTTGTTAGGGAACTGAGAAATAAATTCCTCCTAATGAGTTGATGGCTGGTATTGTTATTCCCACAAAGTATGATATTTACATTTTAATAGATCAGACTTTTCAAGGCAACACTTCTAGATGGGGTGGGAATGTTGGAGTGGATATTTAGGCCACCTGGCCTATCAGCAGTAGAGATGTTTTTGGGTCTGGAGATCTTTATGGACTGCTGAAATCCCATTTTATGATTGATTGTTTCCTCTGTCTTGATTAAGAACCACACCTGTGAATTTTCATCCTTCTGCAGCTACTAAGACTTTGCTAAACCTCAGGGAAGTAATAAATTTACTTTACCTCAGTTATTCTTTCGGCAAAATGGGAATGAATGTAGACTTGCTGCCTAGGAATTGTATATAGTTTGATTCTTTTATTTAAGGCACATGGAAGATGGAAAGTGCTAAGTGCTCTGAATTTTAGTATGAGATTTAAAGTACAAAATATCACTGCATAATGACAGATCAGATTTTTCAAGAATTCCCTCTGGGGAAGTTAAACTTCCATTTATACAGTGAAAGTAATATTTATCTTGCCCCTTAATGTTATTTTGTAAAGTCTACCTTAAAATAATACAAATCAGCAAAGCTTTCTTCCTTAAGAAGAACTTCTTAAAGGGAGTGAAAACATAGTTGTAACATTACTTTTTGTGTGGCATGTGAAAAGAAAATCCTGGAAACACATGTTTATTTTTTTCAGTTCCTGACCACTGTGTTTGGAAAAACTGCCAAGTGTGACTTAAAACTTGCAAATACAGTAACTTGCTTTGAAATTTGGACCCATAATGTCTTGGGCTGTTTTTTGTAGAAGAGGAATTGTTATGTTAACTTTGACTTCTTCTGATCACGTTGCTTCCCAGAAATCAGTTGCATGCAGATTAACAGAACAGATTCCAATGAATGAATACACTAAATATAACTGACAGTACTCAATATACAAATACTGAATGTGGGACATTATCAATTCTCCAAAGAAGTGCTCTTTATGCTTTTATACAAACGCTTAAGAACAGACTTAAAAGGACATTGAAAACTTGCCAGACTTTCTTTGTGTTTTGAAAGCCCACATCAAGAAGGGGTAGTAAATAGTTGTTGAATATAGGAAAAAGGAAGCTATTAGCATTGTTTTCTTTCAAAGATAAAAAGACAGTCCTAAGGAAAAGCTTCATAATCTTTGAAATATGAATATGTTGTTTAATCAGTTTGAAACAAATGACAACTTGAAATTTATGCATCTGTATAAATAGACAAAATAGCTCATTACCTGCTAATTAAAAAAAAAAGGTAACTGGCTGTTTTATTGAGGACATATTTTAGGACAGCCATTTCTACTTTATGGCATTTGACAAGTCTCAGAGTGAGATAGAAATGAGTTTTGAATTTTCAAAGCTAAAAGAAAGTATATATATTTTAAAATCTAGCTTTGAAAAAATATAGTGTAAATACATCTAAATACATCTGTCTTTGTTTTTTGAAATTCAGTAGCTAAACTCTCTTTTTCAGAGATGCAATATACAAATATATTTATTTGTGTGCATGTGTGTAAATAATATTTAAGAAGTATCTGGGGCTTCAGCAGTAATATTTTTAAAGTATAACTGACATACAATATTATATTAGTTTCAGGTGTACAACATAGTGATTTGACATTTATATACATTATGAAAAGATCACCACAATGTCTACTAACCATCTGTCATGATACAAAGTAAATACAATGTTACTGACTATATTTCCTATGCTGTACATTGCAATCCAATGAGCTATTTATTTTATAACTGGAAGATTGCACCTCTTGATTCCTTTCACCTATTTTGCCCAATCCTTAACCTCCTCCTCCCCTCTGACAACCACCAATCTGTTCTCTGTATCTGTGAGTCTGGTTTTGTTTTGTTTGTTTTGTTTTTTAGATTCTATATATAAGTGAAATCATATGATGTTTGACTTTGTCTGACTTATTTCACTCAGCATAATACTCTCAAGGTCCTCTCATGTTGTCACAAATGGCAAGAGTTCATTCTTTTTTTATGACTAACATTCCATTGTATACATGTACCATAATTTCTTTATCCATTCATCCTTCCATGGACACTTAGGTTGTTTCCATATCTTGGCTACTGTAAATAATGCTGCAGTGAGCCAACATATCTTTTCAAATTAGTGTTTATGTTTTCTTTGGATAAATAAATACACAGAAGTGGAATTTCTGGATCGTATGATAGTTCTAGTTTTAATTTTTTGAGGAACTTCCATACTGTTTTCCACAATGACTGCACCAATTTACATTCCCATCAACAGTGCACAAGTGTTTTGTTTTCTCTGCATCTTTGTCAATACTTGTTATGTCTTGCCTTTTTGATAATAGCCATTCTAACAGGTGGGAGGAGATATCTCTGGTTTTGATTTGCATTTCCCTGAGTAGTAATGCTGAGCACCTTTTCATATGTCTGTTGACCATCTTTATGTCGTCTTTGGAAAAATGTCTATTCAGATCTTCTGCCCATTTTTTTAATCAGACTTTTTTTTTCCTTGCTATTGGGCTGTATGAGTTATTTATACATTTTGGATATTAACCCCGTATTGAATATATGATTTGCAAATATTTTCTTTCATTTCACTAGGTTTCCTTTTTGTTTTGCTGATAGTTTTCTTTGCTGTGCAGAATCTTTTTAGTTTGATGTAGTCCCACTTGTTTAGTTTTCTTTTTTTGACTTTGCTTGTGGAGTCAAATCCAAAAAATCATCACCAAAACCTCTGTCAAGGAGCTTATAACCTACGTTTTTTTCTAGAAATTTTATGGTTTCACTTCTTGCATTCAAGTCTTTAATCTATTTTAAGTTAATTTTTGCATATAGTGTAAGATAGTGGTCCAGTTTGATTCTTTTGCATGTAGCTGTGTAGTTTTCCCAACACTATCTGTTGAAGAAACTGTCTTTCCCCAGTGTATATTCTTATCTCCTTTGTCATAAATTAATTAACCATATATGCATGAGTTTATTTCTGAGCTCTCTATTCTGTTCCATTGCGCTCTGTGTCTGTTTTTGTGCCAGTGCCATACTGTTTTGATTACTGTAGCTTTGTAGTATAGTTTAAAGCCAGGGCGTATGATACCTTTAGAGTAGCCAATCTTCAAACTTCTCCTTCTCAGCTCATCATTTTTATCTCATACAAACTGGCCTAGTAAGTATTAACATATTAAAAATTCTTCATTTTATTTGCAGACAAACATGACTGCTGCACATTTTTTACCAGCATGATAATATAAAAATATTTGTAAAATTATCTATGATTCAACAATGGCATGATATGCTGAATTTCTAAAACCTGAGGGGTTGCTGATTGATGAGTTTTCTCGGTGTAACAAGAGAAAACTTTAAAAAAATAATACTTTATAGTTTACTAAACATTTACATGTATTATCTTATTCAAGCTTAATGACAGCCCATACAGCAGGTATTATTATTATTATTTTTTTTTAACATCTTTATTGGCGTATAATTGCTTTACAATGGTATGTTAGTTTTTGCTTTATAACAAAGTGAATCAGCTATATATATACATATAACCCCATATCTCCTCCCTCTTGCATCTCCTTCCCATCCTCCCTATCTCACCCCTCTAGGTGGTCACACAGCACCGAACTGATCTCCCTGTGCTATGTGGCTGCTTCCTACTAGCTATCTGTTTTATATTTGGTAGTGTATATATGTCCATGCTACTCTCTCACTTCATCCCAGCTTACCCTTCCTCCTCCCCGTGTCCTCAAGTCCATTCCCTATGTCTGCGTCTTTATTCCTGTCCTGCCCCTAAGTTCTTCAGAACCTTTTTTGTTTGTTTGTTTTAGATTCCATATATATGTGTTAGCATACGGTATTTGTTTTTCTCTTTCTGACTTACTTCACTCTGTGTGACAGATTCTAGGTCCATCCACCTTACTACAAATAATTCAATTTCGTCTCTTTTTAGGGCTAAGTAATATTCCATTGTATATATGTGCCATATCTTCTTTAGCTATTCATCTGTCAGTGGACACTTAGGTTGCTTCCATGTCCTGGCTATTGTAAATAGAGCTGCAATGAACATTGCGGTACATGACTCTTTTTGAATTATGGTTTTCTCAGGGTATATGCCCAGTAGTGGGATTGCTGGGTCATATGGTAGTTCTGTTTGTAGTTTTTAAAGGAACCTCCATACTGTTCTCCATAGTGGCTGTATCAATTTACATTCCCACCAACAGTGCAAGAGGTTTCATGTGTTTGTTGGCAATCTGTATATCTTCTCTGGAGAAATGTCTATTTAGGTCTTCTGCCCATTTTTGGATTGGGTTGTTTATTTTTTTGATATTGAGCTGCATGAGCTGCTTGCAAATTTTGGAGATGAATCCTTTGTCAGTTGCTTCATTTGAAACTATTTTCTCCCATTCTGAGGGTTGGTGTCTGGCCTTACGTTAAGGTTTTTTTTTTTGTTTAAATTTATTTTTATTTTATTTATTTTATTTTTGGCTGCATCGGGTCTTCTTTGCTGCACACGGGCTTTCTCTAGTTGCGGTGAGGTGGGGCTACTCTTCATTGTGGTGCGCGGGCTTCTCATTGTGGTGGCTTTTCTTGTTGCGGAGCACAGGCTCTAGGCGCACGGGCTTCAGTAGTTGTGGCATGTGAGCTTCAGTAGTTGTGGCTCGCACGCTCTAGAGCACAGGCTCAGTAGTTGTGGCGCACGGGCCTAGTCGCTCCGCGGCATGTGGGATCCTCCCGGACCAGGGCTCGAACCTGTGTCCCCTGCATTGGCAGGCAGACTCTCAACCACTGCCCCACCAAGGAAGCCCTACATTAAGGTATTTAATCCATTTTGAGTTTATTTTTTGTGTATGGTGTTAAGGAGTGTTCTAATTTCATTCTTTTCCGTGTAGCTGTCCAGTTGTCCCAGCACCACTTATTGAAAAGGCTGTCCCTTCTCCATTGTATATTCTTGTTTCCTTTATCAGAAAAAGGGTGGCCATATGTTTGTGGATTTATCTCTGGGCTTTCTATCCTGTTCCATTGATCTATATTTGTTTATGTGCCAGTACCATACTGTCTTGATTACTGTAGCTTTGTAGTGTAGTCTGAAGTCCAGGAGCCTGATTTCTCCTGCTCTGTTTTTCTTTCTCAAGATTGCTTTGGCTATTTGGGCTCTTTTGTGTTTCCATACAAATTATGAAATTTTTTGTTCTAGTGTGTGAAAAATGCCAGTGGTAGTTTGATAGGGATTGCATTGAATGTGTAGATTGCTTTGGGTAGTAGAGTCATTTTCACAATGTTGATTCTTCCAATCCAAGAACATGGTATATTTCTCCATCTGTTTGTATCATCTTTAATTTCT